>NC_086448.1:673600419-673817919 GCF_028390025.1 Pseudophryne corroboree
ACAGGGAAGAAATTTCCAGGGACTTTGGTCAAGTCAGGTTATTTCCCTACACATAAATATTCTGGACCTGAGGGCCATTTACAATGCCCTGAGGCCGGCAAGGCCTCTGCTTCAAAACCAGCCGGTACTGATCCAATCAGACAACATCACGGCAGTCGCCCATGTAAACCAACAGGGCGGCACAAGAAGCAGGATGGCGATGGCAGAAGCCACAAGGATTCTCCGATAGGCGGAAAATCATGTGTTAGCACTGTCAGCAGTGTTCATTCCCGGAGTGGACAACTGGGAAGCAGATCTTCTCAACAGACACGACCTCCACCCGGGAGAATGGGGACTTCCTCCAGAAGTCTTCCAATAGGATTGTACACCATTGGGAAAGGCCACAGGTGGACATGATGGCGTCCCGCCTCAACAAAAAGCTATAAAAGATATTGCACCGGGTCAAGGGACCCTCAGGCGATAGCTATGGACGCTCTGGTAACACCGTGGGTGTACCAGTCGGTTTATGTGTTCTCTCCTCTGCCTCTCATACCAAAGGTACTGAGAATAATAAGAAGGCGAGGAGTAAGAACGATACTCGTGGATGGCCAAGAAGAGCTTGGTACCCAGAACTTCAAGAATTTATATCAGAGGACCCATGGCCTCTGCCACTCAGACAGGACCTGCGGCAGCAGGGGCCCTGTCTGTTCCAAGACTTACCGCGGCTGCGTTTGTCGGCATGGCGGTTGAACGCCGGATCCTGAAGGAAAAGGGCATTCCGGAGGAAGTCATTCCTACTCTTACTAAAGCCAGGAAAGAGGTTACAGCAACTCATTATCACCGCATATGGCGAAAATATGTTGCATGGTGTGAGGCCGAAAGGGCCCCAACAGAGGAATTTCAACTAGGTCGATTTCTGCATTTCCTGCAAGCAGGAGTGACTATGGGCCTTAAATTGGGTTCCATTAAGGTACAGATCTCGGCTCTGTCGTTTTTCTTTCAAAAAGAACTAGCTTCAGTACCTGAAGTTCAGACATTTATAAAAGGAGTGCTGCAGAGTCAGCCCCCGTTTGTGCCTCCTGTGGCACCTTGGGATCTCAACGTGGTGTTGAGTTTCTTAAAATCACATTGGTTTGAACCACTAAAAACCGTGGATCTGAAATATCTCACGTGGAAGGTGGTTATGTTATTGGCCTTGGCTTCTGCCAGGCGAGTATCAAAGTTGGCGGCTTTGTCTTGTAAAAGCCCTTATTTGATTTTCCATATGGATAGGGCAGAATTGAGGACTCGTCCCCAGTTTCTCCCAAAGGTGGTGTCAGCGTTTCACCTGAACCAGCCTATTGTGGTGCCTAGGCTACTAGGGACTTGGAGGACTCCAAGTTGCTAGACGTTGTCAGGGCACTGAAAATATATGTTTCCAGAACGGCTAGAGTCAGAAAATCTGACTCGCTGTTTATCCTATATGCACCTAACAAGCTGGGTGCTCCTGCTTCTAAGCAGACTATTGCTCGTTGGATTTGTAGTACAATTCAGCTTGCACATACTGTGGCAGGCCTGCCACAGCCAAAATCTTTCAATGCCCATTCCACAAGGAAGGTGGGCTCATCTTGGGCGGCTGCCCGAGGGGTCTCGGCTTTACAACTTTGCCGAGCAGCTACTTGGTCAGGGGCAAACACGTTTGCAAAATTCTACAAATTTGATACCCTGGCTGAGGAGGACCTGGAGTTCTCTCATTCAGTGCTGCAGAGTCATCCGCACTCTCCCGCCCGTTTGGGAGCTTTGGTATAATCCCCATGGTCCTTACGGAGTTCCCAGCATCCACTAGGACGTTAGAGAAAATAAGAATTTACTCACCGGTAATTCTATTTCTCGTAGTCCGTAGTGGATGCTGGGCGCCCATCCCAAGTGCGGTTTATCTGCAATACTTGTACATAGTTATTGTTAACTAAATCGGGTTATTGTTGAGCCATCTGTTGAGAAGCTCTATTGTTTCATACTGTTAACTGTGTTTCATATCACGAGTTGTACGGTGTGATTGGTGTGGCTGGTATGAGTCTTACCCGGGATTCAAAATCCTTCCTTATTGTGTACGCTCGTCCGGGCACAGTACCTAACTGAGGCTTGGAGGAGGGTCATAGTGGGAGGAGCCAGTGCACACCAGGTAGTCTAAGATCTTTCTAGAGTGCCCAGCCTCCTTCGGAGCCCGCTATCCCCATGGTCCTTACGGAGTTCCCAGCATCCACTACGGACTACGAGAAATAGAATTACCGGTGAGTAAATTCTTATTTTTTTTTTTATAAGTTTATCATCCCATTCCTTTCTAAATTAAGAAACCAATTAGGCAAAGGATTTGTAATGTGATTGTCCAATTAAGTGTTCAAAGTCTTGAAAATGAAGAGTTTGACAACCTGATTGCACAATAACAATCAGCACTTAAGGCTTCAAATATATATTTATTAAATATTTGTAGGCCTATTTGCTCAATACCAAAGAATTTAATTCTGTAAAATCCCCGACTGTCATAATGTACATTACACAGTTTACCATATATGCTTTATTGTTTAGTCTGTGTTAAAATGGGGAGTGATAAAGCACCAAATAATCAGCTCATAACTGTCATGTAAGAAGCCTTTGGTTTTTAAGTGCCAGTCACAGGGCCGGCCCGACGCATACGCGGGCTACGCAGCCGCATTGAGCGCCAGGCAGTAGAGGGCGCTGCTGCAGACAGTAAGTCACAGTGACTTCACTCTCTACAGCATCAGTGGCCAGCAAGCGGCTCGATCCGCTCACGGCCACCGCTGCCCGGCGCGCACACGTCTCCAGCAGGAGTGACTATCTTAAATTCGGCGCCGGCCTGTGAGCCAATCAGAGCTTGCGGACTGGCAGCTAAGGCTCCTGATTGGCTGCCAGACCGCGAGCTCTGATTGGCTTACGGGCCGGCGGCAAATTGAAGATAGACACCGCCGCTGGAGACTGAGGGGTAGGAGAGGCGCACGCTGTAGCAGGTGAGCAGCACTTTTTTTTGGGGGGGGGGGGGCACTGTGGGGGCATGTGTATCAGCACTGGGGGCATATCTGGCACTGGAGGCATGTGTATCTGCACTGGGGCATATCTGGCACTGTGAGAGGCACTGTGGGGCATGTGTATCAGCACTGGGGGTATATCTGGCACTGTGGGAGGTACTGTGGAGGCATGTGCATCAGCACTGGGGGTATATCTGGCACTGTGGGGGCATGTGTATCAGCACTGGGGGTATATCTGGCACTGTGGGAGGCACTGTGGAGCCATGTGTAGCTGCACTGTAGGTATATCTGGCACTGTGGGGAAATGTGTATCTGCATCGGCGGCATATCTGGCACTGTAGGGAAATGTGTATCTGCACTGGGGGCATATCTGGCACTGTAGGGAAATGTGTATCTGCACTGGGGGCATATCTGGCACTGTGGCAACGTGTATCTGCACTGGAGGCATATCTGGCACTGTGGGGACATGTGTATCTGCACTGGGTGCATATCTGGCTCTGTGTGGAAATGTGTATCTGCACTGGGGGCATATCTGGCACTGAGGACATGTGTATCTGCACTGGAGGCATATCTGGCACTGTGGGGACATGTGTATCTGCACTGGGTGCATATCTGGCACTGTGTGGAAATGTGTATCTGCACTGGGGGCATATCTGGCACTGAGGACATGTGTATCTGCACTGGAGGCATATCTGGCACTGTGGGGACATGTGTATCTGCACTGGGTGCATATCTGGCACTGTGTGGAAATGTGTATCTGCACTGGGGGCATATCTGGCACTGAGGACATGTGTATCTGCACTGGGGGTATAGCTGGCGCTGTGGAGACATGTGTATCTGGCACTGGGGACATCAGTCACCCACTATCTTAATGTCACCCTGCCTCAGTCACCCACCATCCTCCTGTCACCCCTGCCTCAGTCACCCACCATCTCCCTGTCACCCCTGCCTCAGTCACCCACCATCTCCCTGTCACCCCTGCCTCACCAGTAACCTATTATCTCCCTGTCACCCACTATCACCCTGTACCATGGGGAGTACAATTGTGTAGCCACACCCCTTCAGTGTGAGACCACACCCCTTTTATCCCATCAAGGGGCGCCAAAATAGATTTTTGCTTACTAAAAAAAATAAGCTTGGGCCTGCCCTGGTCAGTTAGTAGTTGATTAGTAATTTTTCACTCCTCATTTTAACACTTTATAAGTGATGAAACATCTCTAGATATCTGTTATTTACCTTTTACATAACACAACACACCAATTTTGGAGAATAACGTTTTATTTTTTTTTTAAATGGTTTGGAAACAAATGATTGTGAGATTTTCTAAAAAAAAATATATATATATATTTAAACAATCTTTATAAGGAAATTATTTCCTCAAGTAGGCCACGTCAGTGGTTCTCCATCCTGCCAATGATTTCCCGCATTCCCACATTGGGATCTCCAACTGCAGCATCTGTAATGAATGTAAACAATACAAAATTAATTAGTGACATTACACAATATAGAAGCAAGGCACAAAACACACTTTAACAGGTCACTAGCTAGGTCAGGGATGTTGAACGTTTGGCCCTCCAGTTGTTGATGAACTATACATACCACCATGGCCTGCAATTTAGACAAAAAATAGCCATGCTAAAACTGGAGCAGGCCATGCTGGGATGTGTACTTCACCCACATCTGGAGTGGCCACAGTTCACCATTTCTGGTCTAGGTGCAGGCTCAGCAAACTGCGTCTCTACATCTGCTGTGGAAGTACATATCTAAGCATGTCCTGACAGTGATAGCATGCCTTAATCCAAAAAGCTGAGACAGGGAATGTTGGAATGTGTTTCAGCACAGCATTTGCAGGGACACAGTTTGAAAACACATGTTGTTGGATCTACGTTTCAAACCACTTACAAATACATTTCTCTTGTAGAAATTACTTGCTCTCCACCGACGCCAGAAGAGCACCCTCCACCTCTTCAGGGGCCTTAGCTGCCCACTCTCCTGGGTAGCTTGGGATGGGGGAAGGGTGTTGAAAGGGGTGGGTAGTTTGGATGGGGAAGGGTGTTGAAAGGGGGGGTAGTTTGGATGGGGGAAGGGGATTGAAAGGGGGGTAGTCTGGATGGGGGAAGGGTCTTGGATGGGTGTTGGAGGTTGGATGGGGGAAGGAGGATCAGATTGTGAAGGTGTGTGAATGTCCAGGGTGTTTGGATTGGGGGTGTGGTTGAGATGGGGAAGAGGAGATTGAATGAGGGAGGTCAGGTGCTTGAGTGGGGGAGGATGAGTAGGAGGAGGAGGAGCCAGATTGATGGGGTGAGGGTGGTTGAGAGGGGGAGGAGGATTGATGGGGGGAGGGTTGTTGAGAGGGGGAGGAGGAGGATTGATGAGGGATGGTGGTTGTGAGGGGAAGGATTCATCTGTTTCCGCTACTGCGGTCCGCCTTTGTGCACTTCCTAAAGAGATAGAAACACACAAATATGTAATTATGTGTTTGCAAATTTCATACATTTTACAATAGATTTAGTATAGAGTGTTTTTTTTAGTCTAAAATTTTATTCTCATATGGCTTTTTATTATATTGTTGGGCCAAATTTTCAATTTTTAAAGTATTTATGAGTACAAATGTTAAAAAGCTTTTTTTGGTTAAAAAAAAGTAGCAAATTATACTTACCGATAATTTCATTTCTTCGAGATACTCCATGGCAGCCATTACTCTGGGATTTTATCCCTACCCCTAGGTTTTAGACAGGAAGTTTTTTCTATTTTAGGCTCCGCCCCTTTGGAAATATAGGTCCGACTGGCTTCCCCAGTCTTTTGAGTGTCTCCTTGATGGAGCCTAAGAAAAAACAAAGATATATCGAGGTGGGAAATCTAGGCTGCCATGGAGTATCTCGAAGAAATGAAATTATCGGTAAGTATAATTTGCTACTTTCTTCTAAGTTACTCCATGGCAGCCATAACTCTGAGATATACCAAAGCATCCTAGTAGGGAGGGAAATAAACCACACAGTGCCCAAATGATGCTTAAAGTAAATTTTTATGCAGTTGCTTCCTTCAGTACTGCTTCTCCAAAGTGACCACCAGAAACATCTAATCCATAGTGTCTGGTGAATGTATGGATGGACGACCATGTTGCCGCCGAACATATCTCCTTTATCGACACCTGTGCTCTTTTTGCCCAGGATGCAGCCACAGCCCTCGTAGAGTGTGCTTTAATGTGGTCTGGTCGGCCATTTTCTTGATAGGCGAACGCAATCAATTCCGTAATCCATCTAGCAATCGTGTTTTTAGAAGGCGATTCACCTTTTTTGACTCCAGAGTGTAAAACAAACAGATTTTTAACTTTTCGGAAGTCTTTCACTCTCTCTAAGTATATGGAGACTGCCCGCAAGACATCCAGCATATGCAACCTCTCTTCGTAATCATCCGTTTGGGTATGGAAAGAAAGATGGTAGAATGATCTCTTGGCTCATGTGGAAGTTTGAAACTACCTTTGGCAGAAATTCTGGATTATTCCTTAATATTATTCTGTCTGGAAGAATATTCAAGTAGGGCTCCTCAGCCCAGAGAGCCTGTAGTTCTCCAACCCTTCTCGCTGAAGTAATTGCTGTGAGGAAAACTACCTTCCAGGTAAGCATTTTTAAAGCGATTTCCCACAGAGTTCGAAAGGCGAATCCATCAGCATATTCAGAACAAGGTTCAGATCCCAGGTTGGTATAACTGATATGACTCTAGGACGTTCCCTCTTGATGGCTTGACAGAATCTCTGAACCAGGTTACCTCCGACAGCTTTCTATCCAGCAATATACTTAAGGCTGATATTTGCACCTTGATGGTTGATACTGCAAGACCCATCTGAAAACCTTCGCTTAGAAATTGCGGTACCTGCGGAACTTCAACCTTAGAGATTTCGGCATTATTCCCTAACCAATCACCAAACTTCCTCCATACTCTATAATAGGATTTTGAAGAGATATTCTTCCTTGCTTTCATAAGTAAGGTAACGACCTGCTCAGAAAGACCTTTACTTCTCAGGATTGACCGTTCAACTTCCACGCCGTCAAATGAAGACTCTGTAGGTTCGGATGACAGATTGGTCCTTGTCACAGTGGGAAACCACACTCTGTTTGGCCAATGGGGTAGAACTATTATAACTACTGCTTTCTCTCTGATTTTTCGTAGAACTCGAGGTATCATTGGTAGTGGAGGGAACACATAACTGAGGCTGAAGTTCCATCTCTGGGAGAGAGCATCTGTCCCGCTGGAATTTGGGGATTGGTACCTTGAAAATAAATGTTTCACTTTCGTATTCTGAGATGTGGCCATCAGGTCCACCTGAGGGTACCCAAACCTCTGTGTTATTAAATGGAACACTTGAGGATTTAGCTCCCATTCTCCCGGTAATACATCATGTCTGCTCAGGTAATCCGCCACTAAATTGGATTCTCCTGGGATATGAAGGGCTGTTATGGACTTTAGGTATTGTTCTGCCCAATCCAAAATTTTAGGCGGAGTGAAATGCTGTCCTCTACCCAAACTAGCGACGAAAGATCCTGAATTTTTTTGCATCGATCTTCCGATAACGCCACATTGTATTTCTTTGAATTTATCCGAACTCCTAGGAACTGTATGTCTTGAGTTGGCTCTAATTTGCTCTTCTTCCAGTTCACTAGCCAGCCATGAGTTTGAAGAATCTGAAGAGTCTTCTGTACTGCTATTATTAGAGTCGCTTTCGTACTCACACAGATCAGCAAGTCGTCCAGGTACGGCCACAATGCTATGCCCGTTACTCTCATATGTGCCACTAGAGCTAGGAGAACTTTCGTGAAAACTCTTGGTGAGGAAAACAGGCCGAACGGTAGGCAGGAGAATTGAAGATGTTTCCCGAGGACATAAAACCTTAGGAATCTCTGGTCGTCTTTGTGAATTGGCACGTAAAAGTATGCGTCTTTTAGATCTATAGAGGCCATAAAGTCTCCTTGCCTTATCCCTAATAGTATGGTTTTCAGTGTCTCCATATGAAACCGTTTCTTTATAAGGAATTTGTTTAATCTTCTTAAATCCAGAATTGCCCTGAATTCTCCAGACGGTTTCTGAATTAAGAACATCCTGGAATAAAAACCTCTTCTCTACTCCGCCACCGGTACCTTTTCGACCGCATGTGCTTTGAGAAGGTTTTTTATAATATCTTGAAAGGCTTTTATCTGTTCTTCTGACGTTGGAATCTTGATTTTACAAAATTCCGTCCTGTCGGCTTCTTTATAAATTTTATATGATAACCCTGGGAGATTATCTTTAACACCCAGGCGTCCTGAGTTGACTCTTGCCATTGAACTGCAAATATCAGTAATCTACCCCCTACGGGCGCAGCACTCTGGGGCATCATATAGTCAGAATTTTCTATTGCCTCTTCTGCCAGACTGACGAAAGGACTGCCTGGTAGTTGTTGGAGTGTATCTACCGTACTGTCTACCTGGCCTGTATGACCTGGCTCATTGAGAATGCGGCAGCTCGCATGGTGCTAATGGCGTTTTCTTCACATGGGCTAATATTTATACTGTGTGCGAACTGTTGATCGGACGACACCTGTGATGGTGTCATCTTTATTCATAAACTTTATTAATCTTACTGTATATTAACAATGTGTTGTTTGTTCCTTGTGCGTACGCATATGCGACTATTTGCGACTGTCATTGCTAAAAAACTCAGTTATAAAAATAATAACTCACCAAATTTGCCAGCACCATTCAGCTAAACAATCCAGGATTGTTGTATTAGTGTGGGCAGGTGTATATGGTGTTTTTAAAGAAAAACAGACTAAATCAGAGGTTAGCATGTCAAATTAACATTAATATAAAACAATGTCCCATTTTAACTAGAGCCATAAAAACCGAGTATTTTCAAAACTAAAGAAACATTATGATATAGCCATAAAATATGTTAACCACACAACAATACTGTTGTTCTTTAGCAATTTACATACATATCCATTTCACAGTAAGTTAATTACCTACTCCAAACACATCCACATATACTATTTAAATGGCTATTTTATTTTAATTTAATTTAGAAAAGACAAATCTGGATCCACATATGTTATGCCTTACACAAATATCAATATAAATACTACCATAAACAAGTGTGTAATGTGTTTAGGACATAAGCATACCTGAAATAATCTCAGAGTATTCGTGCCCTAAGGGCATGGCCACGCTGGGCCTCCGTGCCATGGATCCTTGTCCGGCCAACCCCTGGCTCCTCATCCTCTGGGGACAATTCCTCACTTTGAGGAAGCTCAACACGCCTCCTTACAGCAATATTGTGCAGGATTGCACACAGGACCACAATTTTACTTACCATTTCCGGCGAATACATGAGGGCTCCACCAGTGCGGTGGAGCACACGGAAGCATCCTTTCAGGACGCCAATTGTGCACTCCTCCAGCTGCCTAGTGGCTGTAAGCACGGAATTAAATGCCGTTTGTGGCCATGGTGTGGGTGTGCTGTAAGGCGTCATGAGCCAGGGGGTGCAAGGGTGTCCACGATCTCCTGTAAAAACAGAATACAATCATAAGGAACAAATATGTCCAACATAACAGAAGTAACAAAAAATGTAAGACATCATGGCAATACAACGCACCCAATAACCACGTGTCTTGGCCTTCCATCAGTCTGAATTTTTGCCAGATCCCTGATTGCCTAATGACATGGGAATCATGTGATTTGCCTGGGTACTTGGTGTTCAGGGACAGGATCTGGAGGGATGGGCCACAAACAACCATCACATTCAGAGAGTGGAACATTTTTCGGTTTCTATAGACTTCTACATTATGTTTTGGTGCAACAAGTGGAACATGTGTCCCATCCACAACCTCAATAACGTGTGGGAAGTGACTACCCCACTCCTGGAATCGCCGCTTCAACACAGCTAGGGTCCCCACATCCAATGGCATTGATATAAACTGTTTAATTCTTACAAAAAAAGCACCAATTACGCGTCACAGAATTTTGGAAAACAGACTGAGATTCCTACCAGCACCCCAACCACGTGCTGGTAGGAACCTGTGGCGCAGAAATGTAACACAGCAAGGAATTGTGTCAGTGCTGGTATTGCTGTAGGAGGATGCCGAATTGATCTATCTAGATCACTCTCTATTATGGAGAGAGTTTCTAGGATGACATGAGGGGGCAGCCTGTTGCGCCGCACCACCTCATCATCTGGCATACCAAAAAGGGTGACATGGGTATGGAATATAGTAAGCCTTGCACGCCTCCGTTGCCTTCAAGGATGAGGGGCAGGTTGGGGTTGGACGGGTTTGGACCCTAGATATGAGGCAATCAGCATCTTAAAAATTATAAAAAAATATTGTGAAAACATCCAATGTGTACCAAAAATAAAAATAAAAAAAATAACAAAAATAAAATAAATATATATATATATATATATATAAATAAATAATTAAATATATATATATATATATATATATATATATATACATAATTAAAACAACACTTACTTCGGTATCATAATCCATATCTTAATGTAGAACAGCAGGAGGAAATAAACCAAACATTATTTGGGTAATATTTCACACAATTTAAACAAACAATACTACACCACAAATGAAACCACAACAACACACTTAGCATGCATATACTTTCCTTAAACATACAATTAGCAAACAAATATACTTACATGGTTCAAAATAATAAAAAATACAACACCCAAAACACACCTAAGAACATGCATATACTTACCAGCCGAAAGATAAATACAAAAAAGAAAGGCAAAAGTCCTGCAGAACACAAAATAGGCTACTTTGCCAAAAAAAAAAACAACTACATTTGCTGATCCCTTAAGAAAGAGAGAAAAAAAAAACCATAATAAGCACTAAGATAAACCAACACCCCACCACACAAAACACACCTAAGAACATGCATATATTTACCAGCAGATAGATAAATACATTTTTTTTAAAAAGGCATAAGGCCTGGAAAACACAAAATAGGCAACTTTACAAAAAAAAAAAACACCCTACCACACAAAACACACCTAGGAACATGCATGTACTTACCAGCAGATAGATAGGCCAAAAAACAAACAAAGGCAAAAGGCCTGGAGAAAACAAAATAGGCTACTTTGCCACCAAAAAATAAAGAAATATTATGCTCCCTTGAGAAGGAAAAATAAAAATACACAAAATAAGCATACTCAGACAATACTACACCCCACCACACAAAACACACCTAGGAACATGCATAGATAGATATACTGTTGGCCAAATTATAATAAAAGAAAACAGATTTCAATTACAATGAAGGACATCACCACTACTAACATAGGGGGGCCATTCCAACCCGATCGCTCGCTGCAGTTTATCCCAGTGCAGCGATCGGGTTGGAATTGTGCATGCGCACGCCGAAGGGCGTCGTTTCCCTGCGATCGGTGGGAGGGAGGGGGCGGCACGGCGGTGCTATGGGGGCGCAGTCCGGCCAACGCAGGCATGGCCAGACCATGCGGGGGGTGGGCAGCAGCGGCTGCGTGATGTTACACGCAGCCGCTATGGGCCAGGGAGCAATGAGTAGCTTCCGGCCAGCACGCTAAAGCTGCGCTGGCCAGGAGCTACTCCTAAAATGCAAAAGCATCGCCTCTGTGCGATGCTTTTGCACTTCTGGGGGGGGGGGGGGGGGGCGGTACTGACATGTGGGGCGGGATAGCCCTGTGCTGGGCATCCCCCCACACGTCTATTGTCAACTCAGGGCTATGATCAACTCAGAATGACCCCCATAATACAATACATACATTTAAAAAAAAAATGCTGTGTGGTCGCACAACAAATAAACACACAGCAACACAGTGACGTGCTGCATACACATCACCATGCAACATACTAAACACAATTGGCCTAAAGAATTACACTTGTCTGCATAACGGGTGGTCTTCAGTATGCCGCCGGCTGGGATCCCGGCGACCAGCATACCTGCGCTGGGATCCCGACTGTCGGCATGCCGACACATATTCTCCCTCTTGCGGGTCCACGACCCCCCTGAAGGGAGAATAAATAGCGTGTTGCGCATAGCACACCACCGTGCCCGCAGCGAGCCCGCAAGGGGCCCATTAGCGCTCGTCCAGCTGTCGGTATGCTGGCCCCTGGGATCCCGGCCGCCTGCCACTCATACTACACCCCTGCATAACATTACAAATACATTAATCCATGGACCTTAGCTTGGAAGCATGGCTTTGTTACAAATATCTAAACACAAACAGATCTTACCTTGAATACTGGACAACTCTCTTGATACCTCGCACACCTCTCAAACTCTGACCAAACTCCTGCATACACCCATAAACACAAGCTGTATGTGTCACTGACCTGGGTTCGGATTGTTGAGAACTCGGGGGTTCTTCCGATGATCGGAAAGAGGAACCACAGCTGGGCCGGAGCAGGGATGGCCGGATGTAGGTTTTCCTCATGCAGAACTAGCCGTAGTAACTGGCGTATAATGCTGAAGAATTAAATGATGATTTGAGAACGATGGTGAAGCACACAGAAGAATGAAGAACTTGTGAGCGATGCTGAAGAAATGAATGAGGATTTGAGAACGATGGTGAAGCACACAGAAGAATGAAGAACTTGTGAGCGATGCTGAAGAAATGAATGAGGATTTGAGAACGATGGTGAAGCACACAGAAGAATGAAGAACTTGAGAGCGATGCTGAAGAAATGAATGATGATTTGAGAACGATGGTGAAGCACACTGAAGAATGAAGAATTTGTGAGCGATGTTTGAAGAATGAGAAGCTTGTGAGCGATGTTGAAGAAATGAATGAGGATTTAAGATTCAGTGTAACTCTGGAAGTATGGAAGGCGTTCCACTTGGAGATATCATGTAATACAGGAAACACAGGAGGTGTCCCCCTAAGAGAAACACTGTAACTCAGAGAATGTCCCACTGAGTGATACACTGTAACGCTGGTAGCACAGTGAATGTTCCACGGAGTGATACACTGTAATGCTGGTAGCACAGTGAATGTTCCACTGAGTGATACACTGTAACGCAGGTAGCACAGTGATTGTTCCACTGAGTGATACACTGTAACGCTGGTAGCACAGTGAATGTTCCACTAGGTGATACACTGTAACGCCGGTAGCACAGTGATTGTTCCACTGAGTGATACTCTGCAAACGCTGGTAGCACAAGGAATGTTCCACTGAGTGATACTCTGCAAACGCTGGAAGCACAAGGAATGTTCCACTGAGAGATACTCTGCAAACGCTGGAAGCACAAGGAATGTTCCACTGAGAGATACTCTGCAAACGCTGGTACACAGGAAACGTTCAGTTAGAGAACTCACTGAACGCTGCTAGCACTGGTGATCATAGAAGAGACGATACTCAGGCGCCGGAGCTCTGCACGGCGTCTTCCTTTGAACTTCCCGCTCTCTCCCAATTGGCGGAAGGGCTGATGACATCACTCGCCCACCACGCTCCCGTGGACGCCAGGCGCAATGGTGGCGCCCACACCCCGGGAAACCCGTCGTAGGCAGCGCCAGCAAGACGCAACAACCCGGAGCTCACCAGGGGCGGCGACCGCTGGGAGACCCAGCGCACCCGGAGCGGTAATCGCGGCAGCCGCAGCGCCGCGAGTGTGACAGTACCCCCTCCTCTAGGAGTGGCCCCTGGACACTTTCCTGGTTTCGTGGGATGCTTAGAATGAAAGATCCGGACTAGTCGAGGAGCAGTGACTTCAGAAGCTTTGACCCAGCTCCTCTCCTCAGGACCATAACCTTTCCATTCTACCAGATACTGTAAATTCTTGTGAAGATAACGAGAGTCAAGAATAGCTTTGATTTCAAATTCTGTTCCAGCTTCAGTCTCTACCGAGGTCGGCCTAGGAGACTCTGAATGGAACCGATTTAAGATGAGGGGACGAAGAAGAGAAACATGGAACGAATTTGGTACCCGAAAGTGGGAAGGCAACCCCAATTTGTAGCCAACCGGGTTCAGGACTTGCAAAACAGGGTAAGGACCGATGAACCTCGGAGCAAACTTCATAGCGGGCACTCTTAAACGAAGATTGCGGGTAGAGAGTCATACCCTGTCACCAACTTTGTATTGAGTAGCTGCTCGCCGTTTTCTATCCGCAAAGAATTTATAGCGGCCAGAGATATTTTTGAGATTAGCATGAACCTTACTCCAGATTTGACTGAAGTGCTGGAGAGTAGAAGCTGCAGCAGGAACATCCTCCGAAGGAGAGATGGGTAATTCTGGGACTCGTGGATGGAATCCATAATTAATGAAGAATGGAGACTCACCAGTGGAAGAGTGATACAGATGGTTATGGGCAAACTCGGCCCAGGGTAACAGTTTCACCCAATCGTCCTGCGAAGGAGAAAGATAAACGCGGAGAAAAGTCTATAAATCTTGATTGACGCGTTCAGTTTGCCCATTGGTTTGTGGATGGTAAGCAGATGAGAACTTGAGTTTTATTTGTAAAGCTGAACAGAGGGCCCTCCAGAATCTAGCAGTGAACTGTACCCCTCGATCAGAGACTATCTCCCGAGGTAACCCGTGCAGGCGGAAGTGTTCACGAATAAATAGTAAAGCCAACTTGGGAGCCGTTGGTAAACCGGACAACGGAACAAAATGTGCCATTTTAGAAAAGCGGTCAATAATCACCCATATGATATTGTAACCCTTGGAGAGGGGTAATTCGGTAACAAAGTCCATGGAAATATGGGTCCAGGGTTTCTTAGGAATGGACAGTGGACGAAGCAACCCTGCAGGAGGCAGACGAAGAGTTTTGTGCTGAACACATTGAGGACATTAGTTGACATAATCTTGTATATCTTTCTTCATGGTGTCCCACCAATATGACCTTCGTAGAAATTCACACATTTTTTGAACACCAGGATGACCGGAAAACTTGGAGATATGAGCCCACTGCTGCAACTTTGGACGAAATTCAACTGGTACAGACATACTCCCAGGAGGACCCAGAGAAGTGGGAGCTGCTGAAATAGAGACTGGACTGAGAATCAAACTCTTTTCAAAGGAATTCTCCTCATCCGAGGCCGTTAAAGAACGAGACAGAGCATCAGCCTTAGTGTTGAGAGTCCCAGCCCGGTACTTAATAACGAACGAGAATCGAGTGAAAAAGAGCGCCCATCTAGCTTGACGCGAATTCAAGCACTGGGCCGTCTTGATAATACAACAAGTTCTTTTGATCGGTATAGATCGTAATTAGGTGTTTAGCACCTTCCGAGAAAGTACCTCCATTATTCAAGGGCAGATTTTATTGCTAAAAGCTCCTGATCTCCAATGGTGTAGTTTCGTTCAGCAGGAGAGAACTTACGAGAATGGAAACCACATGGATGTAACTTCCCATCAGAGGAGTACTGTGAAAGAACGGCACCGATGCCTACTGAAGAAGCATCGACTTCCAAGAAGGATGGTTTAGAAAAATTTGGTTGTTGGAGTACCGGGGCAGACATGAAGGCTGATTTCAACCGGGCAAACGCTACTTCAGCTTCTGAAGACCAGTGACTTGGGTCAGACCCCTTTTTGGTTAGGGCAGTAATAGGTGCAACAATGGTAGAAAATCCCTTTATAATTTTCCGGTAGTAATTTGCAAAGCCCAGAAATCTTTGTACCGCTTTCAAGGAGAGAGGCTGAGTCCAGTCCCGAATGGCAGTGAGTTTCTCCGGATCCATGCGAAGCTCCGTACCTGAAATGACATATCCGAGGAATGGAATTGAAGGGGCCTCGAAGACACATTTGGAAATCTTGCCGTAGAGACTATTCCTTCATAGGCGAAGAAGTACTTCTTTGACCTGTACTCTGTGCTCTGCAAGATTCTTAGAAAATATCAGAATGTCATCCAAGTACACCACTACGCTTTGATATAACATATCTCGGAAGATTTCATTTACAAATCCCTGAAAAACGGCAGGGGCATTGCTGAGGCCAAAAGGCATTACCAGATACTCGTAATGCCCGTCCCTGGTATTGAAGGCCGTCTTCCATTCATCCCCCTGTCGGATACGTATCAAATTATAGGCTCCTCTTAAGTCGAGCTTAGTGAAAACGTGGGCTCCACGAACCCTATCAAATAGCTCCGTGATTAGCGGTAGAGGGTATTTGTTCTTAACGGTGATATAGTTTAAGCCACGATAATCAATACATGGTCTTAACCCTCCGTCCTTCATCTTCACGAAAAAGAAACCTGCTCCAGCCGGGGAGGTAGAGGGGCGAATGAATCCTTTCAGCAGATTAAACTTGATGTAGTCCGACATAGCTTGGGTCTCGGGTAATGATAAGGGATATGTGCGTCCCAGAGGTGGCATTCTCCCTGGGATAAGCTCAATGGGACAGTCCCAGGGTCTATGCGATGGTAACTGATCAGCCGCCTGTTCTGAAAATACGTCTGTGAACTCCCGATAGGCCTCTGGAATGAGCTCCTCATTCGACTTGGAAGATGCACGGAGCGGGTAAACAGGAGTGAGACAATTAGAGTGACAAAACGAACTCCAGGACACTATTTGTGACGACTTCCAGTCGACGTGTGGATTGTGAATTCTAAGCCAAGGTAGACCAAGAACAAGATCGTGAGGCATCTCCAGAATTACTAGGAACTCCAGATGTTCTTGATGCAGAGCTCCGACCTGCAGCTTGATTGGCTCTGTGCGACTTGTAATAAGCCCATTCGATATTTTGGTACCATTGATGGCGGTCAACGTAATAGGTCATTTGACAGACTGTAACTGTAAACCCAGACTCTGAACATAAGAAAGAGAAACAAAGTTCCCTGCAGCCCCAGAGTCCAGCAGGGCTTTAACAGGTTTAGCTATAGACTCAGAAAACAGAGACACGGAGAGTAAACAATCCACTGTCGGAGAAGATTTAGATGTAACCCTTAACTCGACTTCTCCGGAACAAGCTAGGACTGCCCGTTTCCCGAACGGGACTTGCAGTATTTGATAAAGTGATTCGCGGCTCCACAGTAGAGGCAGAGTTTACCCTCATGACGGCGCTGTCGTTCTTCCGGGGACAGCCGGGATCGATTGATTTGCATGGGTTCATCCGAACTTGGGGTAACTGTTTGCTTAGACGGGAGAGACCGGAATCTGGATCGATCCGACCGACTACGTTCGCCACCTCGTTCCTGCATGCGGAGATCCACCTTAACGCAGAGTGAGATCAACTGTTCTAAGGAATCTGGCAGGTCCCTAGTGACCAGCTCGTCTTTTAGACGGTCGGAGAGCCCGTTCCAGAAAGCGGCCCGGAGAGCATCATTATTCCAGCGTAGTTCCGAGGCTATGGTCTGGAAGTGAATCACATACTGTCCCACTGAACGGGAGCCTTGACGGACTCGGAGCAGGTCCGAGGAAGCAGCGGTCATTCTGTCGGGCTCATCAAAAATCCTTCGGAATGACGCAATGAAATTGGTGTAACTGGAAACCAAAGGGTCAGATCACTCTCACAACGGAGACACCCAATCCAACGCTGAACCTTCAAGCAAGGAAATAATGTATGCCACTTTGGCCCGATCCGTGGGGAAGTTGTGTGAGAGAAGTTCAAAATGCACCTCGCATTGATTGAGAAAACCACGGCAATTCTTTGGATTCCCATTATAGCGAGAGGGAGTGGGAAGCTGAAGGCGTGACCTGGTTCCGGACAAGGATTGAACATTACTGGTGGCAACCACTGGAGCGGGTACTGGAACTGGAGCCGGAACTACAGAAGCCAGGGAAGCCTGAATTTGATCCAGCCGGCCCGATAATTCCTGGAGATACTGCATCACCTGGCCCTGTGCCGCCTCCTGACTCTGAACTCAGGAAACTAAGTTTTGGATGGCACTTGATTCTGGGTTCCAATCCCCCGGGTCCATGAGCTGTATGTGTCACTGACCTGGGTTCGGAGTGTTGAGAACTCGGGGGTTCTTCCGATGATCGGAAAGAGGAACCACAGCTGGGCCGGAGCAGGGATGGCTGGATGTAGGTTTTCTTCATGCAGAACTAGCCGCAGTAACTGGCGTATAATGCTGAAGAATTAAATGATTTGAGAATGATGCTGAAGCACATAGAAGAATGAAGAACTTGTGAGCGATGCTGAAGAAATTAATGAGGATTTGAGAACGATGGTGAAGCACACAGAAGAATGAAGAACTTGTGAGCGATGCTGAAGAAATTAATGAGGATTTGAGAACGATGGTGAAGCACACAGAAGAATGAAGAACTTGTGAGCGATGCTGAAGAAATGAATGAGGATTTGAGAACGATGGTGAAGCACACTGAAGAATGAAGAATTTGTGAGCGATGTTTGAAGAATGAGAAGCTTGTGAGCGATGTTGAAGAAATGAATGAGGATTTAAGATTCAGTGTAACTCTGGAAGTATGGAAGGCGTTCCACTTGGAGATATCATGTAATACAGGAAACACAGGAGGTGTCCCCCTAAGAGAAACACTGTAACTCAGAGAATGTCCCACTGAGTGATACACTGTAACGCTGCTAGCACAGTGAATGTTCCACGGAGTGATACACTGTAACGCTGGTAGCACAGTGAATGTTCCACTGAGTGATATACTGTAACGCAGGTAGCACAGTGATTGTTCCACTGAGTGATACACTGTAACGCTGGTAGCACAGTGAATGTTCCACTAGGTGATACACTGTAACGCTGGTAGCACAGTGATTGTTCCACTGAGTGATACTCTGCAAACGCTGGTAGCACAAGGAATGTTCCACTGAGAGATACTCTGCAAACGCTGGTAGCACAAGGAATGTTCCACTGAGAGATACTCTGCAAACGCTGGAAGCACAAGGAATGTTCCACTGAGAGATACTCTGCAAACGCTGGTACACAGGAGACGTTCAGTTAGAGAACTCACTGAACGCTGCTAGCACTGACGATACTCAGGCGCCGGAGCTCTGCACGGCGTCTTCCTTTGAACTTCCCGCTCTCTCCCAATTGGCGGAAGGGGCTGATGACGTCACTCGCCCACCACGCTCCTGTGGACACCAGGCGCAATGGCGGCGCCCAAACCCCGGGAACCCGCCGGAGGCAGCGCCAGCAAAACGCAACAACCCGGAGCCCACCGGGTGCGGCAACCGCCGGGAGACCCAGCGCACCCGGAGCGGTAAGCGCGGCAGCTGCAGCGCCGCGAGTGTGACAGTATGGAACATGCTTAAATAGTGTAAGCAATCAAAGCACGTGTAACAATTGTGTATGCATTACCTGTGCAGATTCCAGCATAACCATGCAAACGCGGTATAAAAACGCACCACAGAGCCATCTACTGGCCCACAAACACAAGAAGAGGCTGGTGTGAGGGCCCTGGCTGAGGAACATGTAGCACAAACTGAGGAAGAATCTGGCCTAAATAACCAAACCCAGCAAACACAGCCACAAAGTGAAGAGGAAGGTGGAGATACTTCTCAGGTTGATGCTTCGCAGGCAACAGGCAAAAAGAGAAGACGACAACCCCCATTTACAAAGAGGGAGTTGGGAATTTTGGTACCCCAGGCCATTGACCAAATCCATTTTGGAACTAAAAACATGGGTTCTGGGACCAAGGACCAGATCTGGAGAGAAATCACAGACTCTGTGAATACTGTTGGCCCAATTGTCCGCACACCACAGGAAGTCAGAAGACGGTAAGTACATACTGAGCCACAATGGCAAACAATATAGTATGTATTAACTAATATTTAAGCAGCATTTTTGACGTTCTAATGCCTCTAGCAACCAATACTAGGACATGTGCTCCAAAAGTATGCATCACATTTACTTATGTTTAACTTCTTCTTCTTTCACCCAAACCACAAAACATATGTAGTTGGGCTGACTTCAAGTCCTGCCTGAAGCAGAAAAAGGCACTGGAACGCTTCGAGGGCAACAGGGGGATGCCCACTCCGAGACTGTGGAGTTTACAGACCTGGATGAGCTTGCGATGGTCTGTGTGTCCTACAAGGAGGTGGCAGGTGTGTCCAAAATGGACACCGATACACCTGCCATGGAAGGTCGACATGCCTTGGCAGGTGAGTTTACAAACATATATTGTCAAGTTTTTTCAGTATACTTGAATAAATTTGTAATAATTTGTTTTACAAAATGTTAACTTCTTTTTTTTAAAAACCCAGCACAGGAGGGCCATCGCAGTGAGTCACAGGAGGGGCATCTCACTGCGGTTGAGGAGGGGGGAGCTAGTGACACCTCCAGTGTGGGGCAGGAAATACCACCAGTCCAGCACCACACTGGCACCCCCACCCAACCCTCTCGCACGGTGATTCTGGCTGAGATAACCGGTCATGGAGTTAGAAACACCGAAATCCATGACGAGATGATCCGGGAGGTATGTGAGATGTCCTTTCGGCTCACTGACCTGACCACCTGTGTTCGCCAAGGCATGTGCGAACTCAACTACTCAGTCCAACAACTAAACACCACAATTTGTCAAGGAATACAGACCATTGCTGGCCTCCTTGCCCACAGGTCAGGGAGGCACCAACACCTGAACTATTTCCTACCCCTACCCAGGAACAAGATTCCACTGGGCAGGGCCCTCGAAGGTCAGTGTGCAGACTGATCAGTGAGCAACATACCCTTCAGGCAGGGCAGAAAAAGAAGAAAAAATAATTTAAATCCAGATGCGGTCACATTTCCCAGTATACATGTTGTTTCTGTTTTAAAATGGATTATCAATGGCTTGTGGGACCAGAATGAAAATCTCCCTCCTGCTGAATGTGGTTTGCTGTCTTCTCTTTTTGTTAGTAGCCTGTGATGCATTAGCCTGTGAACTTGCCCAACCTTCCTCTTCATATTGTGGTCTGGATAGTTGGGTTTGGGTATTGTGCCCAGATTCTACCTCAATTTGCCCCACATGTTCCTCAGCCAGGGTCATGACACCAGTCTCTTTTTGTGATTGATGGCTAATAGATGTGGGGGGGGGGGGGGGGGGGGGCTTGACTACTGGGTACTGTCATCCTATTTTGTGCACTGGCAAGTGTTTGTTGCTGTGCCATGTTCTGTTCTTTTTGTGAAAAAAATGTGAGTTTCATTTAAAAACATTATGTAATATTTTTTTACCTAGTAAAAATACTTTGAGTCCATACACTTTGTTGTGTAATTGTGTGTTTATTATTGTGGGTGTGTGAAAAGAGTTTAATTGTAGCTAAATATAAAATAGTTTTTATTTATGTTTGTGTTAAATTAAATAAAATCATGGCATGTTGCTTATAGAAAACAAAAACAAAAATACATGTATGTTGCTCCTTACACAATATAAGGCCACGAAGCTGTTTGGTTACTAGGGGCAACATGCCATCTTAAATATAACTCACATCTGACCTAATTCATCCATAGCAGTGTATTAGCTAAAGCAGCAGTTAATAACATTATAGGTTAGGGTGCATTATGTTGGTAATGTTATATGAAACACAAAACAAATGTTGGAATATGGAAAAAGGAGATTTATGGTAAGAACTTACCTTTGTTAAATCTCTTTCTGCGAGGTACACTGAGAACCATAGGGATAACATTGGGGTGTAGAGTAGGATCTTGATCCGAGGCACCAACAGGTTGAAAAGCTTTGACTGTTCCCAAGATGCTCAGCGCCGCCTCCTCTATAACCCCACCTGCGTACACAGGAGCTCAGTTTTATTAACCAGTCCAATGCAGTAGCAGGTAAAAGAGATGACAACTGTTAGTAGCCACATACACCACATTCTCACAACAGGAGAAGGTAACCGTGACTAATGCCATACAAACCCAAAGAAGCTAACTACGTCAAGGTGGTCACCCTGTGGAACCCAGTGTACCTCGCAGAAAGAGATTTAACAAAGGTAAGTTCTTACCATAAATCTCCTTTTCTGCAGTGGGGTACACTGGGGTTCCAAAGGGATAACATCGGGGATGTCCTAAAGCAGTTCCTCATGGGAGGGGACGCACTGTAGCAGGCACAAGAACCCAGCGTCCAAAGGAAGCATCCTGGGAGGTGGAAGAATCGAAGGCATAGAACCTTATGAACGTGTTCACTGAGGACCACATAGCCGCCTTACACAATTGATCAAGGGTCGCACCACGGTGGGCCACCCAAGAAGGTCCAACAGACCGAGTAGAATGGGCTTTGATGGTAGCAGGAGCTGGAAGACCAGCCTGTACAGAAGCTTGTGCAATCACCATTCTAATCCATCTGGCCAGGGTCTGCTTATTCACAGGCCAGCCACGTTTGTGAAAACCAAAAAGTAAAAAGAGAGAATCAGACTTCCAAATGGAGGCTGTCCTCTACACCCAGATACGGAGAGCCAGTACCACATCCAAAGACCGAAGAAGACAAAGGAGGAAAAGTTTCAGGAGAAGCTGCAGGTCTCATGGGAGATATCACCACACACCCTAATGTGCCCTAAAACCACCCCGTTTCATCTACTATAATAACCTTACTGATAAGGCTGTCCACTAGGGAGGCCAATCGTGGGATTCTAGCCTAAAAAACGCCAGGATTTGAATCCCGGGATTGGAGCTTCCAATTCCGGCCTCCACAAGATTACATTGTGCAAGCGCAGTTTCCTAGCAGCCTCTCTTCCCCCAGGCAGCGCTGAGCACTCGGCTCAGACACTGCCTTCTCAAGCCAGGCAGCAAGGGACCCTTCGTCCTCTGCTCCGCTCCACTGTTCCATCCTCACGGGCTGGATGGAAGTTGTGCTGCCGGAATCACACCACTGGAGTGCTCACTGAGATCACTATGCCACAGGATTGGCCTCTCTACTGTCCACTTATAAACAATTCCTTCGTAATCATTTGGGCTCGGGACTGCTGACCTTGTACAAATGAACTAGTCAAGGCAGTTCTGTAAACACGAACAATAAAATGTGTTACACTTCTATAAAATTCATTGTGACAGCTGCATAATATTCATTAGTTACGTGTATTTCAGATATATGAAACTGTGGTACCCTGCCTCTGGGGTACCCCTGATTTAACTGTTTGAGCCACCACTGATGCCAAAGCAGCCTAATGAGGAGCCCTTAGAGTAGAGACTGCGGGGGTTAATCTCCCTATCCCGGTTGCTAGGCAACCGCAGCACCAGGGAGGAGAAACCAGTAGGGCACTAAGACCCAGGACTTGTGTTAATGTCTCAGCAGCGCGGGAAGCCTGTTCCCGTTTGGGATTGGCTGGAGTCGGGCACGAAAAAGGAGGAGCTCACCGCCGGGGAAGAGGAGCAATGGGTCCGGCGCGTGTGGGACACGTTGTAAGGGAGAGGACAGAGACGCCACTGCAGAGAGCGGAGGAGACACAGCCACGCTGATGGGAGAGCCGGGACCCGACCGCTATCACCCAGCTGCCCGCCACACAGAGGAGAGCCGCGGCCGCGCTGTGAGTAGCCAGGTGCCACCAGAGAGAGGACTGCTGATCACCGCCACCGGGCGCAGCACAGAGGGGGAGAGAGCCGCAGTGCAGGTGGAGGAGGTGTGACCCCCGTGCCCGAAAGGAAGCCGCAACCCGCCCAGCAGCCTGCAGAGAGGGAGAGCCGGGACACGCCAGCCGCGACCTGCCCGCCAGCCGCTGGGGAGAGCCAAGAACAGCCCAGAAGGGAGATCTGGACAGCCGGCTGCCCCAGCACCGTGCGTAAAGAACCATCCACCGTCGCCAGCCTGCCTGAGACCAAGGGTAAGCCTCGGGGAGCACCCCATGCAGCAGATACTGGGATCCCTCAGCCCTCACCTCCCTGCCTTTCAGCCTAATTAAGCCCAAGACTTCTGGCCTGATTGAAATTTAGGGTACCATAACAGGAGACAGGACTGACATAAGGAGAGACACTTCAGGGGTATTTTAACCAGGCTCCGACCAGCCCGCATAACTGTCCTACAGTATTAGGCTCACTGGGTATTGTCTGGACGAATCCTAGGGATGAAGCATAAGTGCTTGAAATAGTATATATCCTTATACCCTGTTGGAACTTACCGGTTATATCCCACAGCACTTAATGCAGGCTTATGTGAAAGGCTGGCCCTGACTATTACTGAGACACTTGATAATTCATACCCCACTTCCGTAGAGGAATTCCACAATAACTTCACATAGAGGCCTATGTACTCTCACCACATTGTTTCCTCTGCAGCTGGGTTCTATATATCAGGTGACCTTTGTAATCTGCCTAAACCGTTACTTATAGACTTCTCCGGATTGTGTGTCACGTTAAAGACTTTCTTTTATTTAAGTTTCTATCGCCATCTAGTGGCGCGTTAGTATATTGTTTGAACATTCCTGAACCCTCCTGGTTAAAAGACATTTTGTTTTCTTCTATGTTCTGAAAAACACTTATGTTGAGGTTGTGACACCACTTATGCCTATTATGCAAATGATATGTGATAATGCTTACACCTTTTATGCAAATGATATGTGATGTTCTACCATGTGCCCTCTGAGGTAGAGTTGACTTATTAGCAGGCATTTGAATACATTAAACGGTGATGTTGCTTTCCCTTGATTTAATAAACGTGCTGTCACCATCCAGTTGTATTTCCTTTATCCGTGGGGTCCTCCTTGGGGTGACTATTCTTCTGCCACAGGCTCCCGAAGAAGAAGTCGTGAAAGGTCTGAAAGTCACCAGCGTCGTCTGGAGAAAGCAGGTACGACTCCACTCCCACACAGGGGTACTATTACAAAACATTTACTTGCAGGCACATCATATCAGGTCTGCTATGTTGGATAGAAAACGTTTTTGTTTTTTAAGCTTTTAATGACAAGCGGAACTTGATATATTTTGTTACGTATCATTTAAAAACACAGCAACTTAATTCAATCGCTTCCTTGGCTTCCTGCTGAATCCTCTGAAGAACCATTAGGAGAAGGGGAAATAGAAAGAAACAGAAAAAAACAAAGAATGACCACTTGTGATAAAAGGCATCTCTCCCTTCCGCTACCCACATTCTCAAAAATAATCTGTTAATACATTATTTGCATTCCTGGATCTTGACAAAAAATCCACCTGAGAATTCACCCATTTCCCTATGATCTGCAGGAAGACATCTGTACTCAAGTCCCAGTTGTATTGACAACATTTTTTTTCTGCTGCATAGATTTAACATCCCTGGAATATGGACTGCTTGCATAGGCCATTGTCTCCTTTGCCTGTTTCAAAATTAGGGTGACTTTACTTAGGACGGACCAGCACTTTGCATCCCTTTGCTTCCATATAATCATATAATATTTGCATTCTGAATTTTGGCAAATGAGGGGAGGTCTATGTCACAACTGAGGGCTGAGACTGACTGAGGGAAGCCTCAGTTGTAGGGGCTGGTGTGTAGGTGAACCTTGGAGGTGAGATTAGGTTCCTAGACATGCAGTAGGATTATAGCACCATGAGCCTGAAGGCGTGACCACAACAACGGAGTAAAATTATAAACAGTCAGTTTATTGAACACACAGTATAACTTTTGGCAAAGAGATAGCGTCAACAGTGAGTGCAGAATAAAAATGCAGTACAGTTCCTGAGTATGCAGTTGGTAATTGAGACTGCGGCTATGTAGAACAAGATCACAAAGTCCTTTGCTAGAATCCGGATTTGGAAAGTCCGTGGCCACAGCTAACCGCTGCAAAGAGGAACAACAAGTACTGCACAGTAGATGGTAAACAGGAGACTGGATTAGGCACTGATACACTAAGGTTAAAATATTGTAGATAGAATTGCCAGAGACTACCGGACGGAACCGATGTGAGGAAAGTTGTACTTGAACTCGCCAGTAGAGCAACAGTTCGATGGTGAGCATCGATGGATACTGTGGTCCGGTGTTGTGTGGGATGAAATGCTGGGTGATATAGGAATACCACTGGGGATGAGATGAAACACCGCTGAAGACAGATGGTAACACCCAACACTGCTGGAAGCTGGAAGCGATGGAACGCTGGAAGCCAGTGACGAATGTACCTTGAAGCTTGTGAGCGATGCAATAGTGCAGGGCGATATAGGAATACCACTGAGGACAGATGGTAACACACAACACTGCTGGAAACGATGGAATGCTGGAAGCCAGTGACGAATGTACCTTGAAGCTTGTGAGCAATACAATAGTGCAGGGCGATATAGGAATACCACTGAGGACAGATGGTAACACACAACACTGCTGGAAGCGATGGAATGCTGGAAGCTGGAAGTCAGTGACGAATGAACCTTTGAAGCTTGAGAGCGATGCAGTAGTGCAGAGCGATATAGGAATACCGCTGTGGTTGGTATGAAGCAGCACTGTAGACAGATGGTAAGATCAATCACTGCTGGAAGCTGAGAGCGATGTGAATGACACGCTGAAGCTGGAAGCCAGTGACACTTTACCACAGAAGCTAGAGTGCGATGCTGTAGATAACTGGAAACAATAATGATGCCAGGATACCGCTGGAAGCTGGAGGCAGAGTAGAACCTGTGCTAGAAGCCGGTATCAGGATTGTTGTAGAAAGCCAGGAAGCAGGGCTGGAACACTGCAAGAGTCAGGCTGCACCGCAAGATGGTAATTGGTGTCGGTCTCTTGGAGAAGCTGAATCACAAGAGCTGGAATACCTGGAAAGTCAAGCTGAGCATTCACCAAACAGGAGAGCCATGTATGCAGGATTGACAACCAAAGCACTGACGATTATCCAGCCCTGGAGCAGGATATTTATCCCAGCTGGTGAGCAGGGATTGGCTGGATAATTACACAGAGTCCAGACTGCAGCGGATGGGCTGAGAACAAAATGTGATGCAAAACAAACATGGCTGCGCCCATGTTTGAAACTGGAGGGAAAGTCTGTTTGTATCCCACATGTGAGAATCGGCAGTAATGGCGGCAGAGGCCGCAGAGGGCAAGAGACGCCATACTTTAAACAGATGGATATTTACTGTAATGTTGCCATGTCAGCGCTGCAGCGATCACAGAGGAGCACCTTGAGATTCAGATATGCAGCACGCTGCCCGCAGACAGCGCTGGTGGAATCCGGGCCTGGAATGCCGGGCCAGTCTCATAGGGCACTTAGCAGGTAAATAATGGGGGCTGATAACCCGGATCGTGACAGTCTAATTTTGGTGGCAGTATCTCCAGGCTTTTGAATGTAGGGTAGAAAGATTGGATGGAAGGAGAACCTGCATTCAGCTCCCTAGACTAACTTGGACACATCCATAAAGCCACTTAAGTTTTTGCAAAGGCAAGAGATGGTATACAGAAGATTCTGCCTCCAATGAGACTGGAATTCTCTGTCACCAGTTCTGGATTATATCATCTCACAGGGCCACCCATAAGGACTATAGACCTCTTAAATAAAAGCTAGTGTTTAATTAGTGCGCAAGTCCTTTACGGAGAGTTTGTTCATAATGTAAATTCTTACAATACCGGCCACAACCCCTGTGAGAACACGGCCCTTTGGCATGTTTCCGATATTGTCCCCTATGAATGGATTTAACTGTGCTCCATGCATTCATTATTTTTCCCAGTATGAAAACCTAGGAAACACATAAACTCTATTCATTAAGACAAAGGATGGTTTTACTCAGGGCTGTTTCTAGGGGTTCACTACGATCTGCCGGCGGTCGGGCTCCCGGCGACCAGCATACCGGCGCCGGGAGCCCGACCGCCGGCTTACCGACAGTGTGGCGAGCTCAGCCTCGCCACGCTACGGGCACGGTGGCGCGCTACGCGCTCCACGCTATTTTATTCTCCCTCCAGGGGGGTCGTGGACCCCCACGAGGGAGAATAAGTGTCGGTATGCCGGCTGTCGGGATCCCGGCGCCGGTATACTGTGCGCAGGGATCCCGTCAGTCGGCATACTGAATACCACCCGTTTCTAGACAATTTGGCTCCCAGTACGAACAGTAAAAAAATGTAAACCCTCCCATAAACATTCTAAGATACGCCCCCCATAGACATTCAAAAAAGTTGGTTTTTGCGTGCGCCCTCGTTTAGGGGGCATGGTCTAATGGGTATGATATCACTAAAATGGGCATGGCCTTGCAGGAAAAGACTACCTTACACCCCAGTTTTTAACCCTGCACTAACAGACCTCGGCCACGACAGGAAAGACAAAATTCCACCATATTAAGCACCACACAGTAATGCCCCTTTTCACCATAATTAAAAAGCCATATACAGTAATGCCCCTTGCACCATATTATGCCTTATACAATAATGTTGCTGGCTCCATATTATGCCCAACACAGTAATGCCCCCTACACCATACATATTAGGCCCCACACAGTAATGCCCCCTGCAACATACATAGTACACCCCACACAGTAATGCCCCCTGCCCCATATTATGCCTCACACAGACTGTAATGCCCAGTTTGTGAGTAGACTAAATGCAGTGTCACTCACTGTGCTGCAGCAGCCGCCTGCCTTCTACTTCCTCCCTAGGGTCTGCGTGGTTCTGAGCTGGGTCTAAAATATCATCCGCCACTCTCCTCCACAGCGTCCCGCTCTTCCACAGTGCGCTTCCTACCATCACAATGCAACCGCATTATTTTGTAAAATTCCGCCCAATGAACAGAGTACTATGGGTGGGTGGAGGGGGCGCAGCAGGCACCTCGTGCAATCACACGGCTCGTCTGCAGGTAGAAACGTCCCTGGTTTTATTAATGATGCTGCAAATATTTTTCTCAGGAAGGAAACACAGCCCTTTGAAAGCATTAAAGTGTAATCTTAGGTAGACAAAATATTGCAATAGGTTCAAACATAAACTTGTGACAGTGTCAATCTCTTAAGAGGCTGACTGCGTCCCCTGCAACAGCAAGAATATTGTAGAGATAATGGGATATGAATGTCTTGCAGCCACCAGGGACACGAGCACCTTGGGAAAATTCTGGGCATGACAGACAGACTAAAGGAGAGTCACGTGAATAAACAGTGTCTGACAGGAAAAAGGAATTATTGATGAATTTATTTGGAATATGCAATTGAGCATCTCAAAGCTTGAAATAGCAAAGTTTTTGTACTTAATATCTTTGATTTTAGTATAGTCCTATTATATTTTAACCTAAAGGTAATGAGACATATTTTGGAATACAGCGAGTCTTCAGAAACATATTTAGATTTGTTCATTGTAGGTAAAGTAGTCTAAGGACATTGGGGGTCATTCCAACCCGTTCGCACGCAGCGGTTCTTCGCTGCAATGCGAACGGGATGGAACTGCACATGCGCGGCGGCTGCAATGCGCACGCATGTCGTTGGCCGGCGCTGGGCAGAATAAAGAAGAAAGTGATCGCTAGCGCGATCGCAAGAAGATTGACAGCAGGGAGGCGTTCCGGGGCATCTACTCACTGTTTTCCGGGCGTGGAGATCTGAAAGCAGGCGTGTCCAGGTGTTTGGAGGGCGGATGTCTGACGTCAATCCCGGGACCATAATTGCTGGATCCGTCGCACAGGGTAAGCAAGTCTGACCCTGGTCTTGTTTTGCAGGAAACTTTTATAGCATAGCAGGGCTGCACAAGCGATCACAGCCCTGCTATGCTAAAATACACTCCCCCATAGGCGGTGTCAAGTTGATCGCACAAGCAACATAAAGTGCGATCAACTCGGAATGAGGGTCTTTGTGAGCGTAGTCTAAGGACATCATGAGAACCTTATGGTCTGTCTATGAAATAAAATCCTGTGGGGCTCTTCTAATAACGACTCAATGTTTTTGAATTCTGACCACATCAAAATTATGCCAAAACATACCTGGATGACATACCGACAATATTGGAGAGCGTCGATGGTAATTTAGTAGGGATTGA
Source organism: Pseudophryne corroboree (assembly GCF_028390025.1). Taxonomy (NCBI): domain Eukaryota; kingdom Metazoa; phylum Chordata; class Amphibia; order Anura; family Myobatrachidae; genus Pseudophryne; species Pseudophryne corroboree. The sequence continues at coordinate 673,630,143 of NC_086448.1, forward strand.
ATAAAATACGTATCAAATATGAAAAAGTCCCCCGAATGTGAATAACCCCACCATAGGTCCCACGTTAGACTTGTGGAGAAGAATTAGGTCCTGAAATGGAGTCTCGTCTGTCCTCTTTCCACTTACCCCTCTTCTCTACAATCCTCTTGTCCAGCCCTGATTCAACAGGAAGACCACATGATGGGTAGCAGGATTGTCTAGGGCAAGAGATTTAATAACGGCAGGTACATAAATACAAATGCTTTGCAGAGCTCCAACAGGATTGCTCTCTCAGTGATGTGGACTACTGGTGCTACCTTCAGGTTCTCCATTTCTTGTTTTGGGTGGGTCTTATAGGAAGGGACTTGGGCGGTAATTCAGACCTGATTGTAGCAACAAATTTGTTAGCAGTTGGGCAAAACCATGGAGGGTAATTCCAAGTTGATCGCAGCAGGAAATTTTTTAGCAGTTGGGCAAAACCATGTGCACTGCAGGGGGGGCAGATATAACATTTGCAGAGAGAGTTAGATTTGGGTGTGGTGTGTTCAATCTGCAATCTAAATTGCAGTATTTACCCTGCACAGAAACAAAATAACCCACCAAAATCTAACTCTCTCTGCAAATGTTATATCTGCCCCCCATGCAGTGCACATGGTTTTGCCCAACTGCTAAAAAATTTCCTGCTGCGATCAACGTGGAATTACCCCCCATATGCACTGCAGGATGGTCAGATATAACATGTGCAGAGAGAGTTAGATTTGGGTGGGGTGTATTAAAACTGAAATCTAAATTGCAGTGTAAAAATAAAGCAGCCAGTATTTACCCTGCACAGAAACAAAATAACCCACCCAAATCTAACTCCTTCTGCAAATGTTACATCTGCCTGCAGTGCACATAGGGGGTCATTCCGAGTTGATCGTAGCCCTGCAAAATTTTGCAGGGCTATGATCATGACAATAGACATGCGGGGGGACGCCCAGCACCGGGCTATCCCGCCCCGCATGTCAGTGCCGCCCCCCCCCCCCCCCCCCCAGAAGTGCAAATGCATCGCACAGATGCGATGCTTTTGCACTTTTGGAGTAGCTCCCGGCCAACTCAGCTTTAGCGTGCTGGCTGTGAGCTACTCGTTGCTCCCCGGCCTGCAGCGTCTGCGTGTGACGTCACCAGGCCGCTGCGGCCCGCCCCCCCGCATGGTCCGGTCACGCCTGCATTGGCCGGACTGCGCCCCCATAACGGCAGCCAAACGCCGCCGTGCCGCCCACTGACCGCCTCTGCCTGTCAATCAGGCAGAGGCGATCGCAGGGAAACGACAACCTTCGACCATCCGGCATGCGCCGGCGCACTGCGGTGCTGGTGCATGCGCAATTCCAACCCAATCGCTGCGATAAACTGCAGCGAGCGATCGGGTCGGAATGACCCCCATGGTTTTGCCCAACTGCTAACAAATTTGCTGCTATGATCAGGTCTGAATTACCCCCTTAACCACTTTTGAGATGATGTGTACACACAAGCAACCCCGCCCCCCTTCTCATACCATTCCCGGTATTTATAACATTTACATGCACAAGCTGCTAAAAGTTGAGTCTTATTTTATGCAGCAGTAGAATAGGTACTTGGAGACTAAGGGGGTAATTCCAAGTTAATCGCAGCAGGAAATTTTTTAGCAGTTGGGCAAAACCATGGGGGTAATTCCAAGTTGATCGCAGCAGGATTTTTGTTAGCAATTGGGCAAAACCATGTGCACTGCAGGGGAGGCAGATATAACATGTGCAGAGAGAGTTAGATTTGGGTGGGGTGTGTTCAATCTGCAATCTAATTTGCAGTGTAAAAATAAAGCAGCCAGTATTTTAACCTGCACAGAAATAAAATAACCCACCCAAATATAACTCTTTCTGCACATGTTATATCTGCCTCCCCTGCAGTGCACATGGGCCCTCATTCCGAGTCGTTCGCTCTGTAATTTTCTTCGCATCGCAGCGTTTTTCTGCTTAGTACGCATGCGCAATGTTCGCACTGCGACTGCGCCAAGTAATTTTGCTATGAAGATAGTTTTTTTACTCACGGCTTTTTCTTCGCTCCGGCGATCGTAGTGTGATTGACAGGAAATGGGTGTTACTGGGCGGAAACACGGCGTTTTATGGGCGTGTAGATAAAAACGCTACCGTTTCCGGAAAAAACGCGGGAGTGGCTGGAGAAACGGAGGAGTGTCTGGGCGAACGCTGGGTGTGTTTATGACGTCAAACCAGGAACGACAAGCACTGAACTGATCGCAGATGCCGAGTAAGTCTGAAGCTACTCTGAAACTGCTAAGTAGTTTGTAATCGCAATATTGCGAATACATCGTTCGCAATTTTAAGAAGCTAAGATTCACTCCCAGTAGGCGGCGGCTTAGCGTGTGTAACTCTGCTAAAATCGCCTTGCGAGCGAACAACTCGGAATGAGGGCCATGGTTTTGCCCAATTGCTATAAAAAATCCTGCTGCGATCAACTTGGAATTACCCCCCATGTGCACTGCAGGGGGGGGGGGGGGGGGCAGATATAACATTTGCAGAGAGAGTTAGATTTGGGTGGGTTATTTTGTTTCTGTGCAGGGTAAATACTGGCTGCTTTATTTTTACACTGCAAATTAGATTGCAGATTGAACATACCACACCCAAATCTAACTCTCTCTGCACATGTTATATCTGCCTCCCCTGCAGTGCACATGGTTTTGCCCAATTGCTAACAGAATTCCTGCTGCGATCAACTTGGAATTACCCCCTAAGGGGGAAAAGGTTGTAAGAGACAAGGTGGGTCATTCAGAGATAGGCGCAGATCTTGCTTCCCACAGCAAGATCTGTGTCCATCTACTCACATGCTGGTGGCTGCCCAGTTGTGTGTAGCATCACCCTGCGATGCATCCGCAATTTATTTGCAGATGCATCGATTTAAGGTTGACACCTGCATGCACAGCCTGGCTGCACTGGCAGGCGGGCCGGAACCATTTTTTTTATCAGAGCAGCTGTGTGTGACATCACGCAGTCACCCCAAAAACGGTCCGGACACGCCTGCGTTGTCTGGACCGTGCGCACAAAATGCCATTCACGATGCCCCGCCCTACGGTTGCCGGTTATACACCTTGCGGACGCATAATGAAGGGTTGCACATGCGCACTATGGCCAGTGCGCGTGCTCAGCCCCCTGGATGCGGCCGCTGCGTGCAAAGAAACGGCTGCGTCCAGGTCTGAATAGACCCCAAGTCTATTAATTTGTCAATACATGTTCATTTCAGCCATGAAGTCCTGTACACAGATGCCCAGAAATAATATGTAAATATGCTGCCTCAGTGACCCCTCTCTGCTGGAGATTTCTGCTGTGTCATCAGACAAACAATAATAATCTCTGTTTAAGCATTCTAAACTGAATAGGAATGACTCGCACCCTCTCACTAGGGAAACTGTTTCATCAATTACTAGCGTTTGCTGCCAGAGGAAAGAGGCATGAAATAACCTCTTTTACAAGTCCAGTAGTTATGATTCTTTATGGCGCAGGTCCTAAACAATTAAAGAGTCTTGATCGCTTCTTTGACTTGAATTTATTGAGATTATATCACAATTTAACACGGATAGACAGACCAATTCTTATTTGGCTTGCTCCTGACAAACCCGGTTTCAGTCAGACTACTAACAAATAAAATAAAAGCAAAGGGTCGCAATAGGCGATCCAACTGCAAAAATTACTAAAAGGATGCAGGCGCATGCGCAGGGCCCATCCTGCACATGCGCCCACATTTTCTGCAGGCGCCCGCAGAAAATGCGAGCGCCTCTGCCTGTTAATCAGGCAGAGATGTTAGCGGGGGAGGGCGGCAATGCTCCATTTCCTAGGCGGAGATGGAGTGTTGCGGGAACAGAGGAACAGGGGCGGCGTCATCCAAATGGGGGGCGTGGCATGATCGCGGATGTGTGAAGTCACACACAGCTGCCGCGATCAGAAAGATGGCAACCCTATTTTCTGCGATCTAGCAGAAATTGCAGTGCGATCGCAATTTCTGCTTGGTGGGGGCGGCAGTCAGCACGCTGGGCGGCCTTGCCCTGTGACGGGCGGCCCCCAGCATGGGATCACAAGGACTGCAAATTCTGCTACTTAGAATTTGCAGTCCTTACTGAAGTAGGCCCTACAGTATGTCTCTGTGCCACCCTCGGCCGCTGTAAATAGTGTTGTTTTGTGAATAGCCCTGCCATCATTCTCCATCCTCACCCCTGTTCCTGTTTTGCTTGATCCTACATTTAGATATAATACAGATGCTGTACATGCACTTATTTGTCTGTACATTTCCTGCAGTTCTCATTCTATTGTGTCTTATATTGTGACAAACACGTCAGCGGCAATTATCCCTGGAGGATGTGACTTGTATCTCATGAAAACATCCAGATTCTATATTTGTCCATCACACTAGGCCTATGTGGATACTTCCCCCCCCCCCCCCCCCCCTTTTTTTAAGGTCTGAAGCAATTAGGAGATTGTTAACCTAATGGACCTGATCGTAGCAGCAAATTTGTTAGCAGTTGGGCAAAACCATGTGAAGTGCTGGGGGTGGGGCAGATATAACATTTGCAGAGAGAGTTAGATTTGGGTGGGTTATAATACTGGCTGCTTTATTTTTACATTGCAATTTAGATTTTAGTTTTAACACACCCCACCCAAATCTAACTCTCTCTACACATGTTGTATCTGATTCTGCCCCTCCTGCAGAGCACATGGTTTTGCCCATCTGCTATCATAGGCCCTCATTCCGAGTTGTTCGCTCGCAAGCTGCTTTTAGCAGCTTTGCACACGCTAAGCCGCCGCCTACTGGGAGTGAATCTTAGCTTATCAAAATTGCGAACGAAAGATTAGCAAAATAGCGAATAGACACTTCTTAGCAGTTTCTGAGTAGCTCCACACTTACTCGGCATCTGCGATCAGTTCAGTGCTTGTCGTTCCTGGTTTGACGTCACAAACACACCCAGCGTTCGCCCAGACACTCCTCCGTTTCTCCAGCCACTCCCGCGTTTTTCCCAGAAACGGTAGCGTTTTTTCGCACACACCCATAAAACGGGCAGTTACCGCCCAGAAACACCCACTTCCTGTCAATCACATTACGATCACCAGAACGAAGAAAAAACCTCGTAATGCCGTGAGTAAAAAACCTAACTGCATAGCAAATTTACTTGGCGCAGTCGCACTGCGGGCATTGCGCATGCGCATTAGCGACTAATCGCTCTGTTGCGAGAAAAAAATACAGAGCGAACAACTCGGAATGACCCCCATAGTTGCTGCTACGATCAGGTCTGAATTAGGCCCCATGGGTGTCATTCCGAGATGATCATAGCTGTGGTAAATTTAGCAGAGCTACGATCTTTCACACTGACATGCAGGGGGACGCTCAGCACAGGGCTAGTCCGCCCCGCATGTCAGTGCCGCCTTTTCCCTGCAGAAGTGCAAAGGCATCACACAGCGGCGATGCCTTTGCACTTCAAGAGTAGCTCCCGACCAGCGCAGCTTTAGCGTGCTTGCCAGGAGCTACTCGTTGCTCCCCGGCCCGCAGCGGCTGCGTGTGACGTCACGCAGCCACCGCGGCCCACCCCCCGAATGGGCCGGCCACGCCTACGTTGGCCAGACCGCTCCCCCTAAACAGCGGCTTAACGCCGCCGTCCAGCCCCCTCTCGCCCAGCGACCGACTCTGCCTCAGAGCCGATCGCTAGAAAATGACGGCTGCCATGCGCCGGCACACTGCGGCACAGGCGCATGCGCAGTTCTGACCCGATCGCTGCACTGTGACAAACTGCAGCGAGCGATCGGGTCGGAATGACCACCCGTGTGCACTGCAGGTGTGGCAGATATAACATGTGCACAGAGAGTAGATTTGGGTGGGCTGTGTTCACACTGAAATCTAAATTGCATTGTATAAATAAAGCAGCCAGTATTTACTCTTCACAGAATCAAAATAACCCACCCGAATCTAACTCTCTCTGCAAATTTTATATCTGACCCCCCCCCCCTGCAGTGCACATTGGGGGTCATTCAGAGTTGACTGCAGCAAATCTTCGCACCACAAGCAGCAGAGTTTAGCCAAATGCGCACGCGCACAGCACCGAATGCGCATGCGCAAAGTCAGCCGTACGACGACTGTGCAGAAATGCAAACGCTTTTTGTCATCACAGCCACACAACGACAAAAAGGCGCGTTGAAGGCGGAGCGGGGGAATGGCTTCGCTAGCTAGCGAAAAAATAAGAATTTACTTACCGATAATTCTATTTCTCGGAGTCCGTAGTGGATGCTGGGGTTCCTGAAAGGACCATGGGGAATAGCGGCTCCGCAGGAGACAGGGCACAAAAAGTAAAGCTTTCCGATCAGGTGGTGGGCACTGGCTCCTCCCCCTATGACCCTCCTCCAAGCCTCAGTTAGGTACTGTGCCCGGACGAGCGTACACAATAAGGGAGGAATTTTGAATCCCGGGTAAGACTCATACCAGCCACACCAATCACACCGTACAACTTGTGATCAAACCCAGTTAACAGTATGATAACAGAGGAGCCTCCGAAAGATGGCTTCCTAAACAATAACCCGAATTAGTTAACAATAACTATGTACAATTATTGCAGATAATCCGCACTTGGGATGGGCGCCCAGCATCCACTACGGACTCCGAGAAATAGAATTATCGGTAAGTAAATTCTTATTTTCTCTATCGTCCTAGTGGATGCTGGGGTTCCTGAAAGGACCATGGGGATTATACCAAAGCTCCCAAACGGGCGGGAGAGTGCGGATGACTCTGCAGCACCGAATGAGAGAACTCCAGGTCCTCCTTAGCCAGAGTATCAAATTTGTAAAATTTTACAAACGTGTTCTCCCCTGACCACGTAGCTGCTCGGCAAAGTTGTAATGCCGAGACCCCTCGGGCAGCCGCCCAAGATGAGCCCACCTTCCTTGTGGAGTGGGCCTTTACAGATTTAGGCTGTGGCAGGCCTGCCACAGAATGTGCAAGTTGGATTGTGCTACAGATCCAACGAGCAATCGTCTGCTTAGACGCAGGAGCACCCATCTTGTTGGGTGCATACAATATAAACAACGAGTCAGATTTTCTGACTCCAGCTGTCCTTGCAATATATATTTTTAATGCTCTGACAACGTCCAGTAACTTGGAGTCCTCCAAGTCACTTGTAGCCGCAGGCACCACAATAGGCTGGTTCAGATGAAATGCTGACACCACCTTAGGGAGAAAATGCGGACGAGTCCGCAGTTCTGCCCTGTCCGAATGGAAAATCAGATATGGGCTTTTGTAAGATAAAGCTGCCAGTTCTGACACTCTTCTGGCCGAAGCCAGGGCTAGTTACATGGTCACTTTCCATGTGAGATATTTTAAATCCACCTTATTTAGTGGTTCAAACCAATGAGATTTTAGAAATTCCAAAACCACATTGAGATCCCACGGTGCCACTGGAGGCACCACAGGAGGCTGTATATGCAGCACTCCCTTAACAAAAGTCTGGACTTCAGGAACTGAAGCCAATTCTTTTTGAAAGAAAATTGACAGGGCCGAAATTTGAACCTTAATAGATCCCAATTTGAGACCCATAGACAATCCTGATTGCAGGAAATGTAGGAATCGACCCAGTTGAAATTCCTCCGTCGGAGCACTCCGATCCTCGCACCACGCAACATATCTTCGCCAAATGCGGTGATAGTGTTGCACGGTTACTTCCTTCCTTGCTTTAATCAAAGTAGGAATGACTTCTTCCGGCATGCCTTTTTCCTTTAGGATCCGGCGTTCAACCGCCATGCCGTCAAACGCAGCCGCGGTAAGTCTTGAAACAGACAGGGACCCTGCTGAAGCAAGTCCCTCCTTAGAGGTAGAGGCCACGGATCTTCCGTGATCATCTCTTGAAGTTCCGGGTACCAAGTCCTTCTTGGCCAATCCGGAACCACTAGTATCGTTCTTACGCCTCTTTGCCGTATAATTCTCAATACTTTTGGTATGAGAGGCAGAGGAGGAAACACATACACCGACTGGTACACCCAAGGCGTTACCAGCGCGTCCACAGCTATTGCCTGCGGATCTCTTGACCTGGCGCAATACCTGTCCAGTTTTTTGTTGAGGCGAGACGCCATCATGTCCACCATTGGTCTTTCCCAACGGGTTACCAGCATGTGGAAGACTTCCGGATGAAGTCCCCACTCTCCCGGGTGAAGGTCGTGTCTGCTGAGGAAGTCTGCTTCCCAGTTGTCCACTCCCGGGATGAACACTGCTGACAGTGCTATCACATGATTCTCTGCCCAGCGAAGAATCCTTGCAGCTTCTGCCATTGCACTCCTGCTTCTTGTGCCGCCCTGTCTGTTTACATGGGCGACTGCCGTGATGTTGTCCGACTGGATTAACACCGATTTTCCTTGAAGCAGAGGTTCTGCCTGGCTTAGAGCATTGTAGATTGCTCTTAGTTCCAGAATGTTTATGTGAAGAGACGTTTTCAGGCTCGTCCACACTCCCTGGAAGTTTCTTCCTTGTGTGACTGCTCCCCAGCCTCTCAGGCTGGCGTCCGTGGTCACCAGGATCCAATCCTGTATGCCGAATCTGCGGCCCTCCAATAGATGAGCACTCTGCAACCACCACAGAAGAGATACCCTTGTCCTTGGAGACAGGGTTATCCGCTGGTGCATCTGAAGATGCGACCCTGACCATTTGTCCAACAGATCCCTCTGGAAAATTCGTGCATGGAATCTGCCGAATGGAATTGCTTCGTAAGAAGCCACCATTTTTCCCAGGACTCTTGTGCATTGATGTACAGACACCTTTCCTGGTTTTAGGAGGTTCCTGACAAGCTCGGATAACTCCTTGGCTTTTTCCTCCGGGAGAAAAACCTTTTTCTGAACCGTGTCCAGAATCATCCCTAGGAACAGCAGACGAGTTGTCGGCATTAACTGGGATTTTGGAATATTCAGAATCCAGCCGTGCTGTTTTAGCACTTCTTGAGACAGTGCTAATCCCCTCTCTAGCTGTTCTCTGGACCTTGCCCTTATTAGGAGATCGTCCAAGTATGGGATAATTAATACGCCTTTTCTTCGAAGAAGAATCATCATCTCGGCCATTACCTTTGTAAAGACTCGAGGTGCCGTGGACAATCCGAACGGCAGCGTCTGAAACTGATAGTGACAGTTTTGTACAACGAACCTGAGGAACCCCTGGTGTGAGGGGTAAATTGGAACGTGGAGGTACGCATCCTTGATGTCCAAGGACACCATAAAGTCCCCTTCTTCCAGGTTCGCTATCACTGCTCTGAGTGACTCCATTTTGAACTTGAACTTCTTTATGTATAGGTTCAAGGACTTCAGATTTAGAATAGGTCTTACCGAGCCGTCCGGCTTCGGTACCACAAATAGAGTGGAATAATACCCCTTTCCCTGTTGTAGAAGAGGTACCTTGACTATCACCTGCTGAGAGTACAGCTTGTGAATGGCTTCCAAAACCGTCTCCCTTTCGGAGGGGGACGTTGGTAAAGCAGACTTCAGGAAACGGCGAGGCGGATCTGTCTCTAGTTCCAACCTGTACCCCTGAGATATTATCTGCAGGATCCAGGGATCTACCTGCGAGTGAGCCCACTGCGCGCTGAAATTCTTGAGACGACCGCCCACCTCCCCCGAGTCCGCTTGAGAAGCCCCAGCGTCATGCTGAGGCTTTTGTAGAAGCGGGGGAGGGCTTCTGTTCCTGGGAAGGAGCTGCCTGTTGGTGTCTCTTCCCCTTTCCTCTGCCTCGTGGCAGATATGAATATCCCTTTGCTCTCTTGTTTTTAAAGGAACGAAAGGGCTGCGGTTGAAAAGTCGGTGTCTTTTTCTGTTGGGGAGTAGCTTGAGGTAAAAAAGTGGATTTCCCGGCTGTAGCCGTGGCCACCAAATCTGATAGACCGACTCCAAATAACTCCTCCCCTTTATACGGCAAAACTTCCATATGCCGTTTTGAGTCCGCATCGCCTGACCACTGTCGCGTCCATAAACTTCTTCTGGCTGAAATGGACATAGCACTTACCCGTGATGCCAGTGTGCAGATATCCCTCTGTGCATCACGCATATAAAGAAATGCATCCTTTATTTGCTCTAAAGACAGTAAAACATTGTCCCTATCCAGGGTATCAATATTTTCAATCAGGGACTCTGACCAAGCTACTCCAGCACTGCACATCCAGGCTGTCGCTATAGCTGGTCGTAGTATAACACCTGTATGTGTGTATATACTTTTTTGGATATTTTCCATCCTCCTATCTGCTGGATCTTTAAGTGCGGCCGTCTCAGGAGAGGGTAACGCCACTTGTTTAGATAAGCGTGTGAGCGCCTTGTCCACCCTAGGAGGTGTTTCCCAGCGCGCCCTAACCTCTGACGGGAAAGGGTATAAAGCTAATAACTTCTTTGAAATTAGCATCTTTTTATCGGGGGCAACCCACGCTTCATCACATACATCATTTAGTTCTTCTGATTCGGGAAAAACTATAGGTAGTTTTTTCACACCCCACATAATACCCTGTTTAGTGGTACCTGTAGTATCAGCTAAATGTAACGCCTCCTTCATTGCCAAAATCATATAACGTGTGGCCCTACTGGAAAATACGGTTGATTCGTCACCGTCGCCACTGGAATCAGTGCCTGTGTCTGGGTCTGTGTCGACCGACTGAGGCAAAGGGCGTTTTACCGCCCCTGACGGTGTTTGAGGCGCCTGGACAGGCACTAACTGATTGTCCGGCCGTCTCATGTCGTCAAACGACTGCTTTAGCGTGTTGACACTATCCCGTAATTCCATAAATAAAGGCATCCATTCTGGTGTCGACCCCCTAGGAGGTGACATCCCCATATTTGGCAATTGCTCCGCCTCCACACCAATATCGTCCTCATACATGTCGACACACACGTACCGACACACAGCAGATACACAGGGAATGCTCTTAACGAAGACAGGACCCCACTAGCCCTTTGGGGAGACAGAGGGAGAGTTTGCCAGCACACACCAAAAGCGCTATATATGACAGGGATAGCCTTATAATAAGTGCTCCCTGTATAGCTGCTTTTATAATATAATTTTTGCCACTATTTTGCCCCCCCTCTCTTGTTTTACCCTGTTTCTGTAGTGCAGTGCAGGGGAGAGACCTGGGAGCCGTCCTGACCAGCGGAGCTGTGTAAGGAAAATGGCGCTGTGTGCTGAGGAGATAGGCCCCGCCCCTTTTCCGGCGGGCTCGTCTCCCGCTCTTTAGTGTATTCTGGCAGGGGTTAAATATCTCCATATAGCCCCCGGAGGCTATATGTGAGGTATTTTTTAGCCAAATAGGTTTTCATTTGCCTCCCAGGGCGCTCCCCTCCCAGCGCCCTGCACCCTCAGTGACTGCCGTGTGAAGTGTGCTGAGAGGAAAATGGCGCACAGCTGCAGTGCTGTGCGCTACCTTTAGAAGACTGAGGAGTCTTCTGCCGCCGATTCTGGACCTCTTCATGTTTCAGCATCTGCAAGAGGGCCGGCGGCGAGGCTCCGGTGACCATCCAGGCTGTACCTGTGATCGTCCCTCTGGAGCTGATGTCCAGTAGCCAAGAAGCCAATCCATCCTGCACGCAGGTGAGTTCACTTCTTCTCCCCTAAGTCCCTCGTTGCAGTGATCCTGTTGCCAGCAGGACTCACTGTAAAATAAAAAACCTAGCTAAACTTTCTCTAAGCAGCTCTTTAGGAGAGCCACCTAGATTGCACCCTTCTCGGCCGGGCACAAAAATCTAACTGAGGCTTGGAGGAGGGTCATAGGGGGAGGAGCCAGTGCACACCACCTGATCGGAAAGCTTTACTTTTTGTGCCCTGTCTCCTGCGGAGCCGCTATTCCCCATGGTCCTTTCAGGAACCCCAGCATCCACTAGGACGATAGAGAAAAGGGACGTGAAGGTGGGTGTCTTGTGGGGGAGTGTGCTAAGGTTAGCAGGTGTGGTTTTCGCACCACTGCAATGCTGCTCATTGCTGGTACACACCAGGCATTCGCAGCATGGGAGTAGGTCTAGGGCTGTGCACAGCTAGCGAACAGTTGCTACAGGTGCCTGACAGGGCGTAGCTAGCTAATCATTGGCAATAGAACGCAGCTGATTGACATGCTAACGCATCAACACTGCAATTGTAGCTGTAGCACTCTCACAGATGGTATGTACATTTACATTCCCTCATGACCTGACAATATTACCCTGCGCTATGGAAAACATAAGCTTTCCATATTGTCATCTGTAGCGAAGGGGTTAAAAGCATTTAAGCTATACTGGATAGTGTACACTGCGTGGCATCTATTTTTTTCTATTTTAGATTATAGCTGTAGCCACACTCATCTAGCCTGCTGTATTCGCGGCAAGTGTGCCCACCACTAAGATGCGCACGTGTCTAAGTACACGCACCCATAGGAATACATGGGCGCCGTACTAAGGCGCACGCATGCCTCGGTACGTGTGCTCGTGCTGCAGGCTGGATAACCGTGGATACATCTGCATATCTCCAGGACCAACCCCCTGGAGAGTGTTCCATGCCACAAGGAGTCATAACTCAGAGTCCCATAATGTCTTTCAAAGCTCAAAAGTCACCTATCATAGGCAAGTTTAATTCCATCCCTTCTCCCACTGAATTCACACACTGGGGGTCATTCAGATCTGATCGCTGGGCTGCATTTTTTGCTGTCCTGCGATCAGATAGTAGCCGCCTACAGGGGGGGTGTATTTTTGCTGTGCAAGTGTGCGATTGCACGTACAGCAGAGCTGCACAAACTGATTTTGTTCAGTCTCTGCGCAGCCCAGGACTTACTCTTCCTGTGCAATAGAATCCTGATGATCGGGGCCGGTGCTGATGTCAGACACCCTCCCTCAAAACGCTTGAGCCCGCCTGCGTTTTTCAGGACACTCCCTGAAAATGGTCAGTTGCCACCCCAATGTCCTGCTGCGTATGCACCGACCCTCCGTCGCGACTACTCCCCTGTGCGCCGCAAACCCCCTCACCGCAAGTAAATATACTCACCAGTCCAGGGAGCCAGTGATCGCTGCTCCTGCAGGGCTGCCAGGCGCCGGATCTTGTACGCTGTTGTGACCCCTGGTGCTGTAAAGTGCGCTGCCACTTTGCAGTATCACTTTACTGTACCGTGGGTCACGGCGCAGCACATGGGGGACCCGGCACCTGGCAGCACGCATAGGAGCATCAATCATCGGCTCCTGAATGGGTAAGTAAGGTTTGTTTTTGTTTTTTTTGTTTTAAGCAATGATCAGCTTGTGCATCCATCGGACACAGAGAGCTGATCACCGGACGCCAGTCCCCGCACAGCTTTCTCTGCCAGGGAGCAGAGAAAGCTGGACAAAAGCTGCAGATCGCAGTGCTTTGTGAAATTATCACAGGGCACACTACTGTGTTTTTTTTTAGTGATGAGCGGATTCGGTTTTACTCGGTTTTACTCGGTTCTCAAAACGGCATCTTATTGGCTCACGGATGTCACGTGTTTTGGATAGCCAATAAGATGCCGTTTTGAGAACCGAGTAAAACCGAATCCGCTCATCACTAGTTTTTTTACATTATTGTCTTTTAGCAAATTCAGGCCACATCGCATTTCCCATTATAAGTATGGGAAATGCGATGTGTGTTACTTAAAAAATTACAATTAAAGGGTTTGGAGCAGTTTTTCATGAAAACTGCTCCAAATGCCTCTTAATACATCGAAGTGCTACTAAAATAATGTGAAAAGGGTGTGAAAACACCCTTTTTCACATTATTTTAGTAAAAATTTAAGTTAATAAATAGGCCTCTAAGGGGCCTATTTATCACCATCCGCATCCAGGAGATAAAATCGCCCAAACTCGCACTGCGACAATTGATTACATCGCAGGGATGTATCAATTATCGCATGCAGGAACAGAGCTTGCGGTCAGGCTCTGTCCCTGCGATGACACTCTGCAGCATCATTTGGTTTTTTTTTAACGAAAAATACCCCATGTCCCGCTGTACATGTGCCGCCCCCACCCACATCGCCGATACAGCTGCCATCCGGTTGACCCCCCCCCCCCCTTCCCCCCCGTCGTGACTACCCCCGTGCAAATGCCTCCCTAGCACAGTGCTGCCCTGTGATCTCGCCAGCCTAAAATGGCTAGATTATCACAGGGCACACTGTGGTATTTTTTTAGATTTTTTTTTTTAGTAAATCTGGTCAGATCGCGTTTCCCATTATAAGTATGGGGAATGCGATGTGGGTTACTAAAAAAAAAGTGAATTAAAGGGTTTGGAGCAGTTTTTCATGAAAACTGCTCCAGATGCCATTTAATACATTCAGGTGATACTAAAATATTGTGAAAAAGCTGTGAAAACACCCTTTTTCACATTATTTTAGTACAAATACTGTAATGTTAATAAATAGACCCCTAAGAATCTGCTACAGAATTTCTAGGAGTATACAGAGTTATGACAGAACTGTCCAGGTCTGTGTTTACTCCAGAGTGTGAGGGCTGCTGCTGTCTGTGGTGCTCTGAATAAGAATTCCTCTCCTGAGGTAAAGTTGGAGCTCACCTCTGTCTATCTCCTTGTGTACTGCCAGGTAATCTGTGCAACAGCCTTTAGATGTTTCCTGGCACAATTTCATTGTTATATCAGCAGCTGAAAGCGTCATCAGAAGCGGCTCTTACCACGGGCAAGCCGGCTTTTTGCCCGGGCCGCCGCTACCCCGAGGGCGCCACCGCCACCTTGGCAAGAGCCGCTACTCCTGACCCCCTCTCCCCAGCTGCAGCAGGTGCCGTAGGCTGTGTGGGCGCCCGCTGCTGCCGGCATCGCTGACTGACGCTAGAGGTCATAAGTGACCCCTAGTGTCAGTGCGGCGATGCTATGGGAGAGACGGCAGCGTCCAGAGACAGCAGCAGCAGTGACAGTGGTCTGGAAGCAGGAGCGGGGCTTGGAAGTATTGTTTTTTTTTGTTAGTTTTTATTGTTTGCAAGTGGCGCTACTACAGGGGGCACTGCTACAGGGGGAACAGCTACTGGGGGCAAATCAACTGGGGGCACTACTACAGGGGGCACAGCTACTAGGGTCACAACTACTGGGGGCACTACTACAGGGGGCACTGCTACATGGGGAACAGCTACTGGGGGCAAATCAACTGGGAGCACAGCTACAGGGGACACAGCTGCTGGGGGTACAGTTACTGGGGGCACATCTACTAGGGGCACAAGTACAGGGGGATAACTGTGGCCATGCCCCTTCCCTATGAAGAAGCCACGGCCCTATTTTTGACTGCGCGCCTTCAACGTGCACCAATTCTATTTTACCCGGGGAAAGGGGGCGTCAGAGGAGACTTTCGCTCTGGGTCTAGAACTGGCCATGTTGATAGCGTGGCGCGCAGCATGGTGAGTGCAGCGAGCCCGCAAGGGGCTCATTTGCACTCGCCCAGCTGTCGGTATGCTGGCAGTCGGGATTCCAGCGCCGGTATGCTGGCCCGACTGCCGGCATAACATACGACACCCTTCCTATAGTCATGTACTGATGAGTGAATACGTGAGCGCCATTTCGGCTGTACTCATTTACTCCTCGCTTTCTTTGTTGGCAACTTGGCACTACGTTCAGGCTGTCTGCCTATGGAAGCCAGGTCTCTTATTGAGTCCTATTGGAGAAAGAGCGCTATATACAGTCAGGTCCATAAATATTGGGACATCGACACAATTCTCATATTTTGGGCTCTGTACACCACCACAATGGATTTGAAATGAAACAAACAAGATGTGCTTTAACTGCATACTTTCCGCTTTAATTTGAGGGTATTTACATCCAAATCAGGTGAACGGTGTAGGAATTACAACGGTTTCTATATGTGCCTCCCACTTTTTAAGGGACCAAAAGTAATGGGACAAACTAAACAATCCTAAATCAAACTTTCACTTTTTAATACTTTGTTGCAAATCCTTTGCAGTCAATAACAGCCTGAAGTGTGGAACGCATAGACATCACCAGACGCTGGGTTTCATCCCTGGTGATGCTCTGCAAGGCCTCTACTGCAAATGTCTTCAGTTCCTGCTTGTTCTTGGGGCATTTTCCCTTCAGTTTTGTCTTCAAGTGAAATGCATGCTCAATCGGATTCAGGTCAGGTGATTGACTTGGCCATTGCATAACATTCCACTTATTTGCCTTAAAAAACTCTTTGGTTGCTTTCGCAGTATGCTTCGGGTCATGGTCCATCTGCACTATGAAGCGCCGTCCAATTAGTTCTGAAGCATTTGACTGAATATGAGCAGATAATATTGCCCGAAACACTTCAGAATTCATCCTGCTGCTTTTGTCAGCAGTCACATTATCAATAAATACAAGGGAACCAGTTCCATTGGCAGCCATACATGCCCACGCCATGACACTACCACCACCATACTTCACTGATGAGGTGATATGTTTTGGATCATGAGCAGTTCCTTTCCTTCTCCATACTCTTCTCTTCCCATCACTCTGGTACAAGTTGATCTTTGTCTCATCTGTCCATAGGATGTTGTTCCAGAACTGTAAAGGCTTTTTTAGATGTTGTTTGGCAAACTCTAATCTGGACTTCCTGTTTTTGTGGCTCACCAATTGTTTACATCTTGTGGTGAACTCTTGTGAAGTCTTCTCTTGATTGTTGACTTTGACACATATACACCTACCTCCTGGAGAGTGTTCTTGATCTTGACAACTGTTGTGAATGAGTTTTTCTTCACCACGGTAATAATTCTTCTGTCATCCACCACAGTTGTTATCCGTGGTTGACTTGGCCACACCTAATGTTTTTGCAATCTCTCTGATGGGTTTGTTTAGATTTTTTAGCCTAATGATGGCTTGCTTCACTGATAGTGGCAGCTCTTTGGATCTCATATTGAGAGTCGACAGCAACAGATTCCAAATACAAATGTCACACCTGGAATCTACTCCAGACCTTTTACCTGCTTAATTGATGCTGAAATAACGAGGGTATAGCCCACTCCTGTCCATGAAATAGCTTTTGAGTCGATTGTCCCATTACTTTTGATCCCTTAAAAAGTGGGAGACACGTATAGAAACCGTTGTCATTCCTATACCGTTCACCTGATTTGGATGTAAATGCCCTCAAATTAAAGCGGTAAGTCTGCAGTTTAAGCACATCTTGTTTGTTTCATTTCAAATCCATTGCGGTGGTGTATAGAGCCCAAAATATGAGAATTGTGTCGATGTCCCAATATTTATGGACCTGACTGTAAATAAAATTATTATTATTATTGGTGTCTCTCTCCAGGGTCCGCCTCCGCTTTCACACTCACCTTCCTCGATGTCAGCTACAGGGCCACCACTGATGCCTCAGAAATCCTCACCTCGCATAGTCCTGGTCCCCATCATGCTGCAGTGGTCACCCACAGCTGTCCTGCCAGCCAGCGCTTCAGCAGCACAGCCCCTGTTTTTCAAAATAGCTACCACAGCCTTCAGACCTGACCAACTGTCACTAGATTTCACCTGTCCCAAACCCCCCCCCCCCCCCCCCCCCCCCCCGACACTGTGACGTGATCCTGGTCTCCTGACAGGTGTATTTTCTGTTACATGCCGGGCTGCATGGCACACATCTCAGTGAATTATTCTAGAACAGAAGCCCCCATCACACCCCAGTTTCACCTCTCTGCTCAGGAGGATCAATGGTGTGACGTCTCTGCAGTCTGCATTTGTATGCACTTATGTTCTAAGCATGCCCAGTGGACTTTACACAACAATAACGCCTATGCCTAGAACTCACTGCAGTTTATTCCACATATTCCCTCCACCCTCACACATCACACAGGAAGAGAGGACTGACTACTTCTGCAGCAGCTTCTTTTCCGAGCCCAGCACAGAAGCATGAGCAGAGCTGGGGAGAGAGGCTGCTACAGCAGCAGTCTCTTCTCAGCCGCTGCCTGCAATGGGGGGGGAGGGGATTAGTGGTGGCGGGTCCCAGGCCTACGCCGGGCACCTCCAGGTCCGGATAAATAGTACCCACTCCCCTGCCTCTCAGCACCACTGGCGTGAGGGGAGGGCCAAGGTTAGGCTGTGGGAGGGGAGGATTAAACACACTAGGCAGACGATATATCATTCCGGAGCAGATCAGAATGAGATATCAGCCACATCGCTCAGTGTGTACCCACGATCGTGTGCTCCCGTGGGTTATTCTCCGAGTCATCCTGTCGGGTGTGCTGCATGCATGCATGACCCAGGGAATGACGGCATGCATTTTAAATGCACAGGCAACAATACATTGCACCTTCGTTCACTGCATTGTGCTGCTGGAGGGGTTGGTTAGACTCCAGGAGGGGAGGGTTAGGGTTAGGCTGCAGGAGGGGAGGATTAGGCTGTGGGAGAGGGGGATTAGGGTTAGGGATTACCATTACTGCCAAAACTGCTCCATGGCAGCCGGAAGTCACAATCAGCTGGAGTTGGTGATCCGCAGACAGGTAAGTGAGCAATGCAGTGGGACACACTGTTTTGTTGCCTTACTAATCATGTCTGCATTTAATGATGAATGCCGACATAGTCAATGTCTACATTATGATCAAGTCAATAAACACTATGAATGTCAACAAAATATGCTGAACGAGTCATTGACAAGTTTACTAGCATTTGGATGCACAGCATTTTTCAGAATCCATTGTTTTATTCAGTTGTTAACCACAGATTATGCACATTGGAGAATCACATTGTGACCTTCCAATGCTAATAAAAACACCAGCAACAAATGCATGTCAAACCAGTTTGCCTGTGACATCTGTTTTGGCTTGCATTCTTGCTAGTGCATACCTGGCCTTAGTGTCCAAACAGGAACAGAAATGGAAGACCAGTGCTGCTGCAGATGTGCTGCAGTTGAGGCTTGATGTACAAGTAGCTAAATCTATCACTGCTGCCAACAACAACAAAATAATAATGTACAAAATAAAACACACATATTAGTTTCATGGCCCATAAATCAAACAGTACTTGAAATAAGGGGGGTCATTCCGAGTTGTTCGCTTGCTAGCAGTTTTTAGCAGCCGTGCAAACTCTATGCCGCCTCCCACTGGGAGTGTATGTTAGTTTAGCAGATGTGCGAACAAAAGGATCGCAGAGCGGCTACAAAATAATCTTGTGCAGTTTTAGAGTAGCTTCAGACCTACTCAGCGCTTGCGATCACTTCAGACTGTTCAGTTCCTGTTTTGTCGTCAGGAACACGCCCTGCGTTCAGCCAGCCAGACCTGCGTTTTTCCAGGCACTCCTGTGTTTTTTTGAGCACTCACTGAAAACGGTCAGTTGACACCCAGAAACGCCCACTTCATGTCAATCACTCTGCGGCAAGCAGTGCGACTGAAAAGCTTTGCTAGACCTTGTGTGAAACTACATCGGCCGTTGTGAAAGTACGTCACGCATGCGCATTGAGCCGCATACGCATGCGCAGAAGTGTCGTTTTTTTGCAATGACCCCCAAAGTCAAGAAGATCAGTCAATCAAATTTTGGGATAAGGTTAATACTATGTTTGCAGATACATATATTTACTCCAATATCAGGGATGAGGACAAAGGGGATAATTCAGACTGGATTGCTGCAGCAAGAGCGATCACAGTCTGAATCCCTTTGTGGAGTGCGCACGCATACCCCGGGAGCCCAGTGAGATGCTAACAGCAACTCTGGGCTGCGATCTGTCAATCAGGCAGAGGCGGTCGCGGGAGGGGGCATGCCAATGGCGTTAGAATGTTGGCGGGGACAAAGTAGGCGTGTCCGGACCTTTGCAGGGGCGGGCCGCGGCGATTGCGTGATGTCACAAGCAGCCACTGCAACCCCGGGCGTGACAGGTAGCTCCCTGCCAGCGCGCAGGAACTGCGCTGGCAGGGAGCTACACGCCGGGTGCAAAAGCATTGCCGCTGTGCAATGATTTTGCACCCTTGTGGGGGGTAGGGCCAGACATGCGGGGTGGACTATCCCCTGTGCTGGGCGTCCCCCTGCATGTCTGAGAAACTGATCGTAGATGTGCTAAGTTTAGTACATCTACGATCAGATCTGAATTAGGCCCAAAATCCTGGCACTCAGAAAACTGACTGCAGGATCCCAATGGACAGAATCCTGACAAATTCTGCAGGTTAGAAGTGAGGTTAGGGTTAGGCTGCAGGCGTGGGGGAGGTGACTGGTAGGCTGTGAGGGGTAGGGGGCCAGTTAGGGTTAGGCTGTGGGAGGGGACGGTTAGGGTTAGCCTGCAGAAGGGGGTTGGTTAGGGGGGTCCAGTATGACTTACCGTTTGTTTCGTTTTAAGGATTTCTGTCTGGGATAATCACTGACCCAGCAACATAGATTAACTCACCTGCCCATGATTAAATACATCCACAAAACATAATCTGTCGGATGAACTCAAGCACTGGGGATGAGAGCCACTGATGTAAAAAATAGCATCACAGCCATGGTAACTGAAGGCATTGATGCATCCATTTCTGCAATGGCAGCACATGCGTCAGATTTATGCCAGCAGAGAATAGCAGAAAATAAGCCTGGTTTACACTAGGCTTGAGAAATGTAGTAGTTCTGTAAAAGCAAAATATATACAGATGTGTCCTCTCCTGTGCTGTGGGAGGCAGAGTACCCTGGAGCTGCCGTGATATAGCGCTACCTCACGCAGCCTCCAGCTCCCCCTTTCATAGCAATGGGTACCGGGAGCAAGCGTCCTGCTACCTTATGCTATGCTGCGGCAAGTTGCCCATGATGCATAATAATATAAAAGGACACGTCTGTAGTACCCAAATCGTAAGCAATATATAACTTGAATGAAGTAGCAAATACATAAGACTGGGGATGATTGTTTGAGAAGATTATCTCCCATCTAAAATGGCCGAGAGCTAATTCAATTGTTTTGCAACCAACCACGTGGCTGCTTCGTGGATTTCTGCTTGCACCCTCCCGAGTTTAAAAGGACTTTTGTGCTGGAAGCAAATGTCC
This sequence comes from Pseudophryne corroboree, assembly GCF_028390025.1. Classification (NCBI taxonomy): domain Eukaryota; kingdom Metazoa; phylum Chordata; class Amphibia; order Anura; family Myobatrachidae; genus Pseudophryne; species Pseudophryne corroboree. The sequence goes on from NC_086448.1 coordinate 673,651,068, forward strand.
GGCACAATGGGGCAGATGCATTAAGCCTGGAGAGGTGGCTAATGTGGGAGTGGAAGAACCCACATCTCACCAAAAGAAAAGAAATTCCTTTGTTTGGAGCACTCTTTTAAACATTAAATGTGAATTGAAATGAAAAATTGAATTTATTAATACTTAACTTTTATTATTCCTTACTTGACTAAAATTTGAAAGGGATTGGTATATATATCTCAAATTATTGTATCCCTATATAAACAGTGGTAGAATATAAAATAGGAGCAAAAACAATAGTGAATTATATATTGATGTGATTGCTCAAATAGTAAAATAAAAGTGATAGTAATCTATCCGACCATTCAGACAGACAGCAGCGGTGCTAGGTGAGCAAGCCCAGGTGGTGAAACGTACGTCCTACTAATTACGGCCTCACACACTGTCTCCTCACTGCAGGGGGAGCCGTGATCAGCGGCAGCAGCGTTCAGCCATCAAGCGGTGGTAATTCACTGACCAAAAGCCGGCAGCGGGGAAAACCATGACCAGCAGCAGTAGCCTTTAATGACCTAGCGGCTGGGATCTACGGACCGCCATGACCGGCGGTGAGGTATAGTGAGTCACACTTCAGAGACAACGATCTGATACTCCTCACAATCCCTGTCCTCTCTCCCTGCTTCTTTTCACGGACGGACAGTTGATACCCGGTGGCGCATCCGGACCCTGCAAGGCTCATTAGCATCAGGGCCCGCCTAACACCACCTACGGGTTTTCAAGGTACCCTCCGCTTTTTTCCTTAATTCTTGGCACAGCCCACGATCCCACTCTCATCTGTCCTCCGCTCTAATTGATGAGGCCAGACAGCAGATGGGAATAGTGAACTGGAGTGCCTACTATCCTTTTTTCGGTCTTTATATAGGTATATCTCTACCAGAATAATTTTTTCTTAATTTTTTCTTAATAAGTATATACCGCTTTTTGAAAAATATGGCAATTGGCAAGGTGCAACCAAGGTGGTTATATTTACATTAGAGATACCAATATAAGGATTTCTATATCTTAAATTTGATAATAAAACAGATGTATTGATCTTAATACTTATAATCTTTAACTTAATACTCATAATCTTTGTTGAGAGTATATTTCGGCCCCTGGCTCGGGCTCAAGTGGCGCATTTAGACCCTGCAAGGCTTATTAGCATCAGGGCCTATCTAACACCACGACGGGGCCCTTAGCCAGAGTGCCTGTTTCCTCATTTCTACGGCACAGTTGACGGTCCTACTCTCATCTTTCCTCCGCTCTTGGATGAGGTTGGACAGCAGATGGGATAATTCGACTAGAGTGTCTATCTTTTTGTCTCTCTTTTCCCCCTTCCCTCCATATTTGGTATACAACACATCCACTGACTATGTAGCAATGTACTTCCAGATTTTGGATTATTAATTTTTGAACAAATTACAGAATTGCAATGCATACTCTGTTTATTTTGAATGTTACTGAATGTCTATTGACTCATATGATCTTGTTATTTAGTGATTGGAATTTAGCCCCAATACAAGGTGGCTATTTACGCATCTATATCTGCTCCATACAATTATGATACAACACATGCCATAATACTAGATATGGATAATATTTCTGTTACATGACAAAGGATCAGTCCCTTCTTTGTGTATAATTTTGATTAAGGTCGGGGGATTAGCCGATCCAATGAATTCATATAGAAAGAGGTACACCGCTTGATGAAACTCAGACGCATATTAATAGTCTGAACTTACTGGTGATACTCCAATGGCCATGAATCCTCTGACCATATGAGAGTATAGAAAAATCACCGCTGCTGTCTGTCTGAATGGTCGGATAGATTACTATCACTTTTATTTTACTATTTGAGCAATCACATCAATATATAATTCACTATTGTTTTTGCTCCTATTTTATATTCTACCACTGTTTATATAGGGATACAATAATTTGACATATATATACCAATCCCTTTCAAATTTTAGTCAAGTAAGGAATAATAAAAGTTAAGTATTAATAAATTCAATTTTTCATTTCAATTCACATTTAATGTTTAAAAGAGTGCTCCAAACAAAGGAATTTCTTTTCTTTTGGTGAGATGTGGGTTCTTCCACTCCCACTGAATTAACATGTATCTGGTACATATTCCTAGGAGCACCTCCAACGTCAAAATAGCCGCTGATGCGGGTTTAATTGGTTTTTTTGTTTAGTTGGTTTTCGTTATCAAATTAATTAATCATATTTAGTCTGGTGCAGGATAAACTCTGTTTTGTCTTGAGGTGGCTAATGTACCAGCCAGTCAGCTCCAATATGTAAATTTACAGTTAGGAGCTGATTGGCTGGTGCGTTATCACCTTGCACTTATCAATGTTTTATCACTGCTTTATCACTTCTTCAGGCTTAATACATCTGCCCCACTGTAACTGCAGCACAGGAGAAGTTGCTTTATGTGGCTAATCCCGGGCGAGAATGCAGCTGTTGTGAGCATCGCAAACAATCGAAGTAGCTCCCAACCACTTTACAGGAGCCTATTCTCTAAAAACAATTGAATTGCCTCCTCTGTGTCTTTTCAATAAAAAATAAACCAAGTTGCATAAACAGTACAATTAAATGCAGACGCAAATATAAAATAAAACTATGTAATAAGTTAAATTAAATACAAAGATCCAATAGGATTTAGCTTTTGTATAATGGACATATTGAAGATGTCAAACAAATAATAGAAATAGATTGCGGAAGCCACACTTGGGGCACTGGCGGCATCGGGGTCGGTGACATCTGCTGCGGTCAACAGCCCCAAAGGCATGTGCATTCGGAAAGAGGCATGGGTTTGTGGGAGGTCCCCCATTTACATCACATCGGGGACAAAGCCAAGATTTCCTGGAGATGCGGGACTATAACCCACGGATACTGCACCTGCAGTGCCGGCTCCTTCTCAGTGACAGGAGCCGGGCAACGCAGGATGTCACTCTGCAGCACCTGGTTCCCGGTGATTATGCAGGAGCCGGCATTTTGGTGTCACTCCCTGGAAGGGTGACACCAAGGTATAGTCCGCACCCCCCGAACACCCCTTGTGATGCCTCTGACTAAGGGGACTTTGTATTAACAATTAGTTTTGTTGTAAATATTTTCATTTTTAATGAAAATATCCCCACTATGGGGGTCATTCAGATCTGTTCGCTTGGCTGCGTTTTTTGCTGTCCTGCGATCAGATAGTCGCCGCCTACAGGGGGAGTGTATTTTCCCCGTGCAAGTGTGCAATCGCATGTGTAACTGAGCTGCTAAAAATAAGCTTGTGCAGTCTCTGTGTAGCCCAGGACTTACTCTTCCAGTGCGATTGAATCCTTCTGATTGGGGCCAGAGCTGACGTCAGACACTCTCCCTGAAAACGCTTGAGCCTGCCTGCATTGTTCCGGAAACTCCCTGAAAATGGTCAGTTGCCACCCACAAACGGCCCCATGTCAATCACCTTGCATACGCCCGTGCGAATGGATCCTTCAACCAACCCGACGCTGACCGCCAATGCTCGTTGTAGCTGTCTGTCGCGGCTGCGCATTGCGGTGCATACGCATGTGCAGTTCTGATCTGATCGCCCCGCTGTGCGAAAACGCACAGCAGCGATCAGATCTGAATGACCCCCTATGTACTAAGTGAAACCCGCAGGGACAGTGGCATTTTAGAGTTTATCATGTTTGTGAAAGAGTCCTCCAGGGAATCTGGCACTTGCGCACAGAGTCAGTCTCCGGAATCCGATAAGGCTTAAAGCAGTTTACACCATTTCAGGATAGTGTAAACTAACGTGGCCGAAGTTTGGTGCAGGGTCAGACTGACCCACAGGGGAAACCACCGGTGGGCCCCACTGCCTGCGGATGGGGGGCCCACTCCTTCTAAGGATTAGGTCCCAAATTGTTAACTTGAATTATACATTATTACATTATACTGCACAGAACTATGGTGTATTTTCTACAGTGCATTAGTCTGGTACATTATCATGCATGCACTAGCAGTATTTATTATATATATTTATCACGGAGCTTCTAAGCATGGGCCCCTACCACTGCAATTCTCCGGTGGGCCCTTCATTCCCCAGTCCGACACTGGTTTGGGATCAGATCATAGTCTCCATTTAAAATAATAATCTGCAGCGCTAATTAGCCTTTTGCAGATTTCTGTGAAATCTCCTGCATTAAACTGGGTACACTAGACAATATAGTGGACAATGTCCCCGATTCCGAGACATCATTCACGATATTGTCTAGTGTGTATGCTCTATGTTGCTGACTGAGTGCATTCCCACGCATCATTAGCGACAATCCTGCATGCAGGTCTGACGGGCGATATTGCCAGCGAGGGCCATGCTGCCGAATGCCCGCTCCCCCCCGCCGCCATTTATCACTGCCGGCATCGGCATCTGGGTATGCACTTGCGAATGCCTGTCCCGCTGTCGGGTCCCGTTGCTAACAAGATTGCCAGGTACACACGTCATCCAGTGTGTATCTGGTATAGGCTATTCGTACATAGCAAGTATACATAAAATTATGCAGAAACTGCAGTTTCTACATAATTTTATGGGGAAAAAGTTGATAAATAGGCCTCTAATAAACAGTATGGGATGGATCAAGACACAATCAGCCAATCGGAAGTGCTGCGGAATATGTGTGCGCTATATAAATAACTGGTAATTAATAAATAAATAAATAGTGTCTGACAATCGTCAATCTCATCAGTTGGTATTTTGCACCTGCAAGTTAAATTCTCTTGGGCAGTTACAAACAAATGCATGTTGCAGTGAATGTGCCCTTTCTCTGCCAACTCTTGCAATGCACGCCACCTTTATTCCCCATTCTACTGCTCTCTACATGTAAGGAGCAGAGGCGTAACAAGGGTAGGGCGAGTGAGGCACGTGCCCTGGGCGCCTTGGCAGGCCCAGGAGAGGGGGGCGCCGCTGCCGGCCAGGGCATCAGCCCACTCGCCCCCATCACGCCGAAATGTGAGGGGAGGAGGGTGCAGCGTCTCTCCCTCCCCTCACCGCCGCCAGAGCACTAGCAGCGCTGCCAGCAGCGCTGCGTGTGTTTCCGGTCTCCGGCGTTAGCCAATCGGAGCTTGCGGACCGGCTCCTGATTGGCTGCCGGTCCGCGAGCTCTGATTGGCTGGCGAACCGGCGCCACACAGCCGCCGGAGACCGGTAGCGGTGAGGGGAAGGAGAGGCGCTGCACTCTCCTTCCCTCACAGACACAACAGGTGGTGAGTGACCGGGGGGGGGGGGGAGGCCGCACAGTGGGGCATGTATCTGCCACAGTGGGGCATGTATCTGGCACAGTGGGGCACAGTGGGGCATGTATCTGGCACAGTGGGGCAATGTATCTGACACTGTGGGGCAATGTAACTGGCACTGTGGGGCATGTATCTGGCACTGTGGGGCAATGTATCTGGCACTGTGGGGCATGTATCTGCCACAGTGGGGCACAGTGGGGCATGTATCTGGCACAGTGGGGCATGTATCTGGCACAGTGGGGCATGTATCTGGCACAGTGGGGCAATGTATCTGACACTGTGGGGCAATGTAACTGGCACTGTGGGGCAATGTAACTGGCACTGTGGGGCAATGTAACTGGCACTGTGGGGCATGTATCTGGCACTGTGGGGCAATGTATCTGGCACTGTGGGGCAATGTATCTTGCCCTGGGCTCCAAAAACCCTAGCTACGCCTCTGGTAAGGAGGCTTTCGTCTGACTGATGTGGAAGAATTATTTCTCTGCATACATAATACAATTTATCCCTGAAAAAACATGCTTATTTCCAATTAGCCCTGCACCCTGAGAGGTTCCTACAGTGGCCAGAGAGGTGCTGAACAACACAGAGGATCTCTTCTATAGCCGGCAATACAAAGTGCCTCTGGCACCGTCACAATGAACTTCATTTCCCTTGGTGAAGAACTTACCTTGCCCCCTAGCCTTTAAAACCCTATGCAAATTCAGCTGTGTGGCTACACACCAGGAAGTACAGCTGACAAAAAAAACTACCAAGCCCTGTTGTTCAGATAGTTCCTCATAGTGACCGGCTGCAGGGGAAGCGGCCACCGCCACCACTGCTGCTGCTGCTGCTCCCTCTTCCATTCCCGCAGGGCTAGAAAGCCATATACTACCGGACTTCGCGGACCTCGCCTCCCTGTTCCATCCACACCTTGCTTTCTATTATCCTGGCTGCTCCCGGCCGCTGCAGGGATCCGCTGTAACCTACAGATCGAGGAGTAAGTAGCTGAAGGTCTGCGCCCTCCCGTGTGATAATTCTCTTTCTGGGCTTTACACCTTTGAGACCCCCCCAGGTGCACCTGTTATGCGCCCCTGTGATTGTGGTTACTTTGCTGATGGAAAACAACTTCTAGCATGTGCTGCTGGGAATTACAGTAGGACGAAAGGGTTAAATGTTCGCTCTCTTTGTGGGCATTAGTAACAATGTGTTGCTTTTACAATTGCTGCTGCTAATTTGGTATATTCTAGTTGATTTTTAGGAATACAGGATGATGTGTAATAAGGATTTGATTTGCTGATGTCTTACTTGTCATTCATTAGTGCTTACATCAGTATTAGCTAGGACCTGCATTGCACAGTGGTGAGACGGGGGTCACTGCTGCTGCTGGAGAGTGAGTGTTACCGGCGCTTACATTATTTATTAATATTAATTACTATGACCAAAAAAAGTTAGAAACTAATATATGAACAGTAAGTTACTGTATGTATGTGACCTGGGTTTATTTTTCTGGAATTAACTTCTTTATGCATAGCTCTGTGTGAAAAGCAGAACTAGAAAATATTTTTTGCTGCCACAGTATATTACACATAGCATTAGTGGTCACTAATATTACATGGCTTTGAAACCCTTTATAGTGTACCCGTTACTCACAGTGGAGGAATTATTTTTATTCATTAGAAACCAGAGACATCGCAGAGGCATGAGGCGCTGTGTGTCTCATGCTTCACTTCTAAAATTGTCTACCACTGCTTGTTGGAGGATGTTTAGGAAGCCTTTCATATGGTAGAATTTGTTAATATTAATAGGACAGGCTGTAAATTAATTGATTGAAGGCAAAGGGGCATATGTATCTTATACCCCTTTCAGACATGCAGCTAAATCCTGGGTTAATGTACACGAAGGCGCATCAACCAGGGATTATTGCATGTGTGAAAGGACACAACCAGGGATTCTCGGGTCACATGTCTGAAAGGGGTATAACACTGTGTAAGTGCCGCATTTATTTTCAGTGCACATTGCAACAGGAATAATTATTTTTTAAAGGGGAAGATTTGTAAACTGTTTGGGGAAGGAGGCGTCAATGTTTTCCTGTGGCCGCCACTAGATGGCGTCCAGTGGAGCAATTCAGTTGTTGCTCCATTCGATCAAGCTGCAGCTGGGGGGGAGACATTTCAGCTCACAGGGGTAAATGTATTATACCCACAGTGATTGTCCGGGTATAATCCACCCTACTTCGCATCTTTACTGAGGCAAAGCAGGAAGCACTAGCTCGTTTGCCGGCTCGGGGGAGTGAAACCTCCCCCTCTGGTGATTCCTGCAAGACCCACCCCCCCACACAGCGCATCAGCCTAGTGGCCATGCGCTGTGCCTCACCCTCGGCCGGCTCACTGGGCATGCACAAGATCTCACTAGTATTGCAAGATCTCACATGCAGCCCAGAGTCGGCAGCCGCCACAGCCACGGACAGCGATGTCCCTGCTGTGGTGAATGGGCAACCTGCAGCTGTCAAAATCGATAGCTGCTGGTCTCGGAACAGTCACTACTGACCGGTCATACATTGTCCGGCATATTGGTGCGCTATCTTGTAGGAGTGCACCTATCATGTACTAAACACCGGCATATTTATACATGAGGGAGATGCAGTATCAGTGCACAAAATGGTTGATCATACATTTACCCCATAGCCTCCTGAGGTGCGAGCTAAATTGTGCGAAAACATAGTAGCCGTTTGAGCTCTTTAACCGGGACTTTAGACGAGTTTAGCCACTTTGTGCAGCTAAACCCGGGACTAATGGGTGCGCCTAACGGGGGAACAATTGAATAGATCTGGTGGGCACCCATTACGTTTGGGTGCCCACAAAACAATTCAATTTCCCTCTTGGAGAGAGATAAAATGGAGAAGTTGCCCATGGCAATCAATGAACTGCTGCAAGCTGATTAATTTATCTCTCTCCAAGGGTGGGATGTACTAAAGGTAAATTGCGTTAAAAACCCAGTTTTCTGGGTTTTTACAGCATTTTAATATGTACTTAGCCCTGGAACCCAGGGCTTCAGTGTGGAGGATATGACTTCTTTCCGCATCCTTGCTGAGAGGGATTAGATCAGATCCCTTCGGGCATCCCCCGTGGCCGCCCACATCACTCTGCGCATGCGCAGGCTGACTCCCGGGTCATAAACTCGGAAGTCCAGTGACCGACGGTTATCGTAAAGTACAGCTCTTATCGGGAGAGCTGTCCTTTGCAGTACTAATCTCATATGTTAGTACATACGTGATTAGTATGCATGCGATGTGTGGCGGGATGTACCGCCATTAGTTAGTACAGCCACCCCAACAGTTGATAAATCCCCCCGCTTTATACATTTATCCTTGCTATGTACTAACCCGATTTCCCCGCTGTCCATGGGCGTATTTCGGGGTGAGGGCGCCCCTAGGCACAACAGTATCGCAGGCCTGTCTAATTTTATTTATTTTATTGATTGGTTGTAAGCCCTCATTTGAGGATATCCAATTTAACAGAATAATAAAAAGCGACTAATTATGTATACGTATTTACTAAGTAGGGCCAGGGCCAGTGCAAGGTTACTCATCACCCTAGGCAAAACTTCAGCCTACTGCCTCCAACCATTACCAATACCCACTTCCCAGCCCTTCAGATGAAAGTGTGACTTATAAGTTCCACAGCCACCACTTGCATTAATTACAACAAGAATGTTTCTAATATACCCCTTTCACACCGCACAAATAAACCGGTATCGACCCGAGTCGCTGTGCGGTGTGAAAGGGGTCATGGACGAATTCCCGGGTCGCCTGACCTGGTAATTTAACCTGGGAATAAAGCAGTGTTATTCCCAGGTTGAATACCGGGTCAGGTGCAGTGTGAACGGGTTGCCGGGTCAATGCGACCCGGGACCCGTTCACTACATAGGGAGAGGCGGTGCGGAAATTAGCTCCTCTCCCAGCCCCTCCCTCCCACCGCTATGGCAACCCGGCCCGGCATATTGCCAGGTCAGGGACGCTATGTGAAGGTCCAATGCCGGAACCCACCCGGGAAGGACCCGTTTCGAATTCCCGGGTGGGACCCGGCATTGCGATCTGAAAGGGGTATCAGAGACATCCTTAATTTTGTGTTACGCAGACTCAGTGCCCCACAGATCCCAGCACCCTAGGCAGTTGCCTAAAGCTGCTTAATGGTAGAGCCGACACTGATTAGGACAGCTTACAGGGACAGTGTGTGCATGCCCTAACTGTTGACACTCCTTTCATGGCATATGGTACAGTACTGTTAAAATATTTTGCAGTTACTGATACTTTTTGGGCTGACAGTACCAACACAAGCATACAAGTGCTGCCCCTAGGCACGTGTCTCACGTGCATAATGGGAAATTTGCCACTTCCGCTATGTACTAACACGATTATCCCACGCTATGTTGTAACAATTTCTACAGGGACAGCACGATTATCCCCGCCGCGTACTATCACGATTATCCCTGCTATGTACTAACACAATTATTCCCGCTATGTAGTATCAGTTTCTACAGGGACAGCGCTGTCCCTGTCAAATACTTCATCACACATTGGAGGCGTCTTTTGTGTTTCCGAAAGACCCCTTTACATTAGCTGATACTGTGCATGTGCATTGTGTTAGTTTGGGAAACTCTTCAGCGCTGGACAGAGGTGGCGGGAGAGGTATTATCTGAGATCTCCTGCATTAGGCTGTTGTTACACAGCAGTTATACATAAAATGATGCAGAAACTTTAGTTTTGATGAAAAATGCAACTTGATAAATAGGCCCCAAAGTGATAGCCTAGGCGTTTTACTTGTTGGTGATATGTGTAGATTGTATTATGTAGATCAGGCAAGGCCATGCTGTGGCTGTCCAGCTGTTGTGAAACTACATATTCCAGCATGCCCTGCCACAGTTTTAGCATTCCCTAATAACAAAACTGTGGAAGGGCATGCTGGGACTTGCAGTTTCACAGCAGCTGGAGAGCCACAGGTTGGCCAGGTCTGATGTGGATGTATTGTGTTTTATTTCCAATGTGCCTATTCTTATGTAAATATTTAACATAATAGCACCATCGCTTCCATTATATACAACTTCCAGGAGTGTCTATAGCGCCTACTTTACCTGTTTTACAACATTCTTAATCTTATCAGGGATTATAAATATAAGTAGCTGTGTGTAGAATATACAATGGCATAGATGTAGTAAAACTTTCTTAGCCCTTTCCTAAGAAACTTATTTAAAAAAAACAAAAGTCCCTTGACCTCAATAATACCCCTATTACAGCCCCAGGTTACCCAGGGTCGGGGTTTGGTGTAAAAGGGTTAACCTGGATCCTGAGACTCAGGAATCCAAGTTGGCTAGCTACCCGGGTTGGTCCGAGGAGGATCCGGGTTACAGGGCAGTGTAAACGGGTAACACGGGTTCTGTTCACTGCATGGGGAGAGCTACATTCCCGGCATTTGGAGATGATGTCGACTCATCAACTTCACAGCGGCCGAGGAGGGCTCTGGGACAGTGTCTCCCGGGATTTGACTTAACTATCCTCAAGACTGACTGTGTAGTGAGGAGCTCCTTGGTGGCCACTGTAAAGGAACAGCTGAGCTGCCAAAGAGGAGGGGCAGAGCCAGCCCTAGGCATAGGTAAACTAGGCAAATGCATAGGACGTTTGGAATGCCTAGGGGCACAAGCCGCTTCTGCTGATTAAAATTATATGTGGCATGCCTATATTATGTGTTTGACTGCCACTGTATCTGCATAGGAAATGCTACGTTACAGTGTATTCCTGGAAATCACTGTAACGTAGCATTCTGTATGCATATACAGCCACAGTCGCACACATAATATAGGCATGCCGCATATCATTTTAATCAGCAGAAGCTTCTTGTGCATCCTTGCCATACAGCAATGCAAATAAGATGCATTTTTGTCAAAAAAGGCGCCCGACTTTTTGTCAAAAAAGGCATCTACAGCTGCATGGCATATTGAGGCAAGATGTATGAGGACACATCTGTATCCAAGCAGAGGCAGAGGTCACAGTGTTAGCAGCCGTGTGAGTGCTGTGTGCAAGTTGGTTGGTTGTGTAATAGTTGGGGTAATTCAGAGTTGATCGCAGCAGCAAATTTGTTAGCTAAATGGGAAAAACCATGTGCACTGCAGGGGGGGGGGGGGGCAGATGTAACATGTGCAGAGAGAGTTAGATTTGGGTGGGGTGTGTTCAAACTGAAATCTAAATTGTAGTGTAAAAATAAAGCAGCCAGTATTTACCCTGCACAGAAACAACATAACCCACCCACATCTAACTCTCTCTGCACATGTTATATCTGCCCCCCGCCCCCTGCAGTGCACAAGGTTTTGCCCAACTGCTGATAAATTTGCTGCTGCGATCAACTCTGAATTACCCCTAGTGTTCGGCATATGTGTAAGGGGCATTATGTGTGTCATGTGTATAAATACATTAATAACGTGCAGCATATGTGTAAGGGACATAGGGGGTCATTCAGAGTTGATCGTTCGCTGACGATTTTCGCAGCGCAGCGATCAGGTGAAAAAATGGCATTTATGCACATGAGTATGGGCCGCAATGCGCACGCGCAACGTACTGGTACAAAGCTCTTTGTGGTTGTGCTCAGGTTCTAGCAAAGTTTTCCTTCGCACTGACGGCCGCAAGAAGATTGACAGGAAGCGGCATTTCTGGGTGTCAACTGACCGTTTTCAGGGAGTGTTTGCAAAAACGCAGGCGTGTTTGAAAAATCGCAGGCGTGGCTGGGCGTTCGCTGGGCGGGTGTATGACGTCAAATCCGGACACGAATAGGCTGAAGTGATCGCAAGCGCTGAGTAGGTTCAGAGTTACTCAGAAACTGCACAAACTGTTTTTGCAGAGCCCGGCTGCACATGCGTTCGCACTTTTGCGAAGCTAAAATACACTCCCCAGTGGGCGGCGGCATAGCGTTTGCATGGCTGCAAAAACTAGCTAGCGAGCGATCAACTCGGAATGACCCCCATTATGTGTATAATGGCATTAATAAAGGTTGGCATAATGTGTAAAGTGCATTATGTTTCTCTAACGTCCTAAGTGGATGCTGGGACTCCGTAAGGACCATGGGGAATAGCGGCTCCGCAGGAGACAGGGCACAAAATAAAAGCTTGAGATATCAGGTGGTGTGCACTGGCTCCTCCCCCTATGACCCTCCTCCAAGCCAGTTAGTTAGATTTTTGTGCCCGGCCGAGAAGGGTGCAAACTAGGTAGCTCTCCAGAGCTGCTTAGAATAAAAGTTTAGTTAGGTTTTTTTATTTTCAGTGAGTCCTGCTGGCAACAGGCTCACTGCATCGTGGGACTAAGGGGAGAAGAAGCGAACTCACCTGAGTGCAGAGTGGATTGGGCTTCTTAGGCTACTGGACGTTAGCTCCAGAGGGACGATCACAGGTTCAGCCTGGATGGGTCACCGGAGCCGCGCCGCCGTCCCCCTTACAGAGCCAGAAGAGACGAAGGTCCGGTGAAAGCGGCGGCAGAAGACATCCTGTCTTCAAGACTAAGGTAGCGCACAGCACCGCAGCTGTGCGCCATTGCTCTCAGCACACTTCACACTCCGGTCACTGAGGGTGCAGGGCGCTGGGGGGGAGCGCCCTGAGACGCAATATAACACACATATACCTTAGCTGGCAAAAGGAATACATCACATATAGCTCCAGGGCTATATGGATGTATTTTTTCCCCTGCCATTTTACACAAAAAAGCGGGAGTTAAGGACGTCGTGAAGGGGCGGGGCCTATCTCCTCAGCACACTGGCGCCATTATTCCCTCACAGCTCCGCTGGAAGGACGGCTCCCTGATTCTCCCCTGCAGTACTGCATCTGATTCAGGGTAAAAAAGAGAAGGGGGGGCATTTTGGCAGCAAATAACTAGATTAACAGCAGCTATAAGGGATTAACACTTATATAAGGTTATCCCTGTATATATATAGCGCTGGGTGTGTGCTGGCAGACTCTCCCTCTGTCTCTCCAAAGGGCTAAGTGGGGTCCTGTCCTCTATCAGAGCATTCCCGGTGTGTGTGCTGTGTGTCGGTACGCGTGTGTCGACATGTATGAGGAGGAAAATGAGGTGGAGGCGGAGCAGTTGCCTGTGTTAGTGATGTCACCCCCTAGGGAGTCGACACCTGACTGGATGATTGTGTTTAAGCAATTAAGTGATAATGTCAGCAATTTACAAAAAAACTGTTGACGACATGAGAAAGCCGGCAAATCAATTAGTGCCTGTTCAGGCGTCTCAGACACCCTCAGGGGCCCTAAAACGGCCGCTACCTCAGTGGGTCGACACGGATCCAGATACAGATACTGAATCTAGTGTCGACGGTGACGAGACAAACGTAATGTCCAGTAGGGCCACACGTTACATGATCACGGCAATGAAAGAGGCATTGAACCTTTCTGACACTACAAATACCTCAAAGGCGGGTATTATGTGGGGTGTGAAAAAACTGCCAATAGTTTTTCCTGAGTCTGAGGAAATAAATGAGGTGTGTGATAAAGCGTGGGTTTCCCCCGATAAAAAACAGCTAATTTCTAATAAGTTATTAGCACTATACCCTTTCCCGCCAGAGGTTAGGGCACGGTGGGAAACACCCCCTAGGGTAGATAAGGCGCTCACACGTTTATCTAAACAAGTAGCGTTACCGTCCCCTGATACGGCCACCCTCAAAGAACCAGCTGATAGGAGGCTGGAAAATATCCTGAAAAGTATATACACACATACTGGTGTTATACTGCGACCAGCAATCGCATCAGCCTGGATGTGCAGTGCTGGAGTCGCATGGGCGGATTCCCTGACTGAGAATATTGATACCCTGGATAGGGACAATATTCTGTTAACTATAGAACATTTAAAGGATGCATTGCTATATATGCGTGATGCGCAGAGGGATATTTGTACCCTGGCATCAAGAGTAAGCGCAATGTCCATCTCTGCCAGAAGAGCATTATGGACCAGACAGTGGTCAGGGGACGCAGATTCCAAACGGCACATGGAAGTATTGCCGTATAAGGGGGAGGAGTTATTTGGGGCTGGTCTAACAGACCTGGTGGCCACGGCAACGGCTGGAAAATCCACCTTTTTACCCCAGGTTACTTCACATCAACAGAAAAAGACACAGTCTTTTCAAACTCAGTCCTTTCGTTCCCATAAGTACAAGCGAGCAAAAGGTCACTCTTTTCTGCCCAAGGGCAGAGGAAGAGGAAAAAGGCAGCACCATGCAGCCGCTTCCCAGGAGCAGAAGCCCTCCCCTGCTTCTGCCAAGTCTTCAGCATGACGCTGGGGCTTTACAAGCAGACTCAGACACGGTGGGGGCCCGTCTCAAGTATTTCAACGCGCAGTGGGCTCACTCGCAAGTGGATCCCTGGATTCTACAGGTAGTATCACAGGGGTACAAACTGGAATTCGAGGGGTTTCCTCCTCATCGGTTCCTGAAGTCTGCTTTACCAAAGTCTCCCTCCGACAGGGAGGCAGTTCTGGAAGCCATTCACAAGCTGTACTCCCAGCAGGTGATAATCAAGGTGCCCCTCTTACAACAGGGGAAGGGGTATTATTCCACACTATTTGTGGTACCGAAGCCGGACGGCTCGGTGAGACCAATATTAAATCTAAAATCTTTGAACACTTACATAAAAAGGTTCAAATTCAAGATGGAGTCACTCAGAGCGGTGATAGCGAACCTGGAAGAGGGGGACTATATGGTGTCGCTGGACATCAAGGATGCTTATCTCCACGTCCCAATATATCCTTCTCACCAAGGGTACCTCAGGTTTGTAGTACAAAACTGTCATTATCAGTTTCAGACGCTGCCGTTTGGATTGTCCACGGCGCCTCGGGTCTTTACCAAGGTAATGGCCGAAATGATGATTCTTCTACGAAGAAAAGGCATCTTAATTATCCCTTACTTGGACGATCTCCTGATAAGGGCAAGAACCAAGGAACAGTTAGAAGTCGGAGTGGCACTATCTCAGGTAGTGCTAAGTCAGCACGGATGGATTCTAAATATTCCAAAATCGCAGCTGATTCCAACGACACGTCTACTGTTCTTAGGAATGATTCTGGACACAGTCCAGAAGAAGGTGTTTCTCCCGGAGGAGAAGGCCAGGGAGTTATCCGAGCTAGTCAGGAACCTCCTAAAACCAGGACAGGTCTCAGTGCATCAGTGCACAAGGGTCCTGGGAAAAATGGTGGCTTCTTACGAAGCGATTCCATTCGGAAGATTCCATGCAAGAACTTTTCAGTGGGATCTACTGGGAAAATGGTCCGGATCGCATCTTCAGATGCATCAACGGATAACCCTGTCGCCAAGGACAAGGGTGTCTCTCCTGTGGTGGCTTCAGAGGGCTCATCTACTAGAGGGCCGCAGATTTGGCATTCAGGATTGGATCCTGGTAACCACGGATGCCAGCCTGAGAGGCTGGGGAGCAGTCACACAGGGAAGGAATTTCCAGGGCTTGTGGTCAAGCATGGAAACATCTCTTCATATAAACATTCTAGAACTAAGGGCCATTTACAATGCCTTAATTCAAGCAAAACCTCTGCTTCAGGGTCAGGCGGTGTTGATCCAGTCGGACAACATCACGTCAGTCGCCCACATAAACAGACAGGGCGGCACGAGAAGCAGGAGGGCAATGGCAGAAACTGCAAGGATTCTTCGCTGGGCGGAAAATCATGTGATAGCACTGTCAGCAGTGTTCATTCCGGGAGTGGACAACTGGGAAGCAGACTTCCTCAGCAGACACGACCTTCACCCGGGAGAGTGGGGACTTCACCCAGAAGTCTTCCACCAAATTGTAAACCGTTGGGAAAGACCAAAGGTGGACATGATGGCGTCACGTCTAAACAAAAAACTGGACAGATATTGCGCCAGGTCAAGGGACCCTCAGGCAATAGCAGTGGACGCTCTGGTAACGCCGTGGGTGTACCAGTCAGTGTATGTATTCCCTCCTCTGCCCCTCATACCGAAAGTATTGAGAATCATAAGAAGGAGAGGAGTAAGAACTATACTCGTGGTTCCGGATTGGCCAAGAAGGTCTTGGTACCCGGAACTTCAAGAGATGCTCACGGACGAACCGTGGCCTCTACCTCTAAGACAGGACCTGCTACTGCAGGGGCCTTGTCTGTTCCAAGACTTACCGCGGCTGCGTTTGACGGCATGGCGGTTGAACGCCGGATCCTGAAGGACAAGGGCATTCCAGAAGAAGTCATCCCTACTCTGGTAAAAGCCAGAAAGGAAGTAACCGCAAAACATTATCACCGCATTTGGCGTAAATATGTTGCGTGGTGTGAGGCCAAGAAGGCCCCTACACAGGAATTTCAACTGGGTCGTTTCTTGCATTTCCTGCAAACAGGACTGTCTATGGGCCTAAAATTAGGGTCCATTAAGGTTCAAATTTCGGCCCTGTCGATATTCTTCCAGAAAGAACTGGCTTCAGTACCTGAAGTTCAGACATTTGTGAAAGGGGTGCTGCACATACAGCCTCCTTTTGTGCCTCCAGTGGCACCTTGGGATCTCAATGTTGTGTTGAGATTTCTAAAATCACACTGGTTTGAACCATTGTCTACGGTAGATTTAAAATATCTCACGTGGAAGGTGTCGATGCTGTTGGCCTTGGCTTCAGCTAGGCGTGTGTCAGAATTGGCGGCTTTATCATGTAAAAGCCCTTACCTAAATTTTCATTCTGACAGGGCGGAATTGAGGACTCGTCCTCAATTTCTACCTAAGGTGGTTTCTGCATTTCACATGAACCAACCTATTGTGGTACCTGCGGCTACTAGGGACTTAGAGGACTCTAAGTTGCTGGACGTTGTCAGGGCCTTGAAAATATATGTTTCCAGGACGGCTGGAGTCAGGAAAACTGACTCGCTGTTTATCCTGTATGCACCCAACAAGCTGGGTGCTCCTGCTTCAAAGCAGACGATTGCTCGTTGGATTTGTAGTACAATTCAGCTTGCACATTCCGTGGCAGGATTGCCACAGCCAAAATCAGTAAAAGCCCATTCCACAAGGAAAGTGGGCTCATCTTGGGCGGCTGCCCGAGGGGTCTCGGCTTTACAACTTTGCCGAGCAGCTACTTGGTCAGGGGCAAACACGTTTGCTAAATTCTACAAATTTGATACCCTGGCTGAGGAGGACCTGGAGTTCTCTCATTCGGTGCTGCAGAGTCATCCGCACTCTCCCGCCCGTTTGGGAGCTTTGGTATAATCCCCATGGTCCTTACGGAGTCCCAGCATCCACTTAGGACGTTAGAGAAAATAAGATTTTACTTACCGATAAATCTATTTCTCGTAGTCCGTAGTGGATGCTGGGCGCCCATCCCTAGTGCGGATTGTCTGCAATACTTGTATATAGTTATTGTTAAAAAAAATTCGGGTTATTATTGTTGAGCCATCCTTTCAGAGGCTCCTTTAAATTTATCATACTGTTAACTGGGTTCAGATCACGAGTTGTACGGTGTGATTGGTGTGGCTGGTATGAGTCTTACCCGGGATTCAATATCCTTCCTTATTATGTACGCTCGTCCGGGCACAGTGTCCTAACTGGCTTGGAGGAGGGTCATAGGGGGAGGAGCCAGTGCACACCACCTGATTTCTCAAGCTTTTATTTTGTGCCCTGTCTCCTGCGGAGCCGCTATTCCCCATGGTCCTTACGGAGTCCCAGCATCCACTACGGACTACGAGAAATAGATTTATCGGTAAGTAAAATCTTATTTTCTAAGGACAATAATAATGTGTGCCATATGTGTAAGGTGCATTACTGTGTGGTATTATGTGTATAAATGCACGACTAATGTGTGGCAATATGTGTATAAGGTGCTCTATTGTATGGCGTAATGTATAGAAAGGGCACTACTGTGTGGTCTAATGTGAATAGAGAGCAATATGGTGTGGTGTAATGTGAATAAGGAGCAATTCAGTGTGATGTAATGTGAATAAGGAGCACTACTGTGAGGAGTAATGTATATAAGGTAAAGTGGTACTATTGTGAATAAGGGGCACTATTGCATGATAAAATCTGAATAAAGTTGCACTACCCTGTGGCCTAATTTGAATTGGGGGTGATATTGTGTGACCATGCCCCTTCCCAGCAAGAACACGCCCCTTTTTGGGCTGTGCGCCGATTGTGCGCACTGTTCCCATTTAAAATATAGGGGGTAGTAGCACCACAATGAGGACTGCTCTGGGTAAGGGGTGATGGTGCTGGGAAAGGGGTGCAGGGCCAGAGGTGGAACAAGCGGTGATGCTATGGGGAACCAGACAAAAACTTGCCTAGGGTATCACATTGGTTAGAGCCGGCTCCGAGGAGGGGGAACAGAGACACAGCTAAATGCTGTGATCCGGCTTAAATAGCAGTGTTTTGGGGCCCCTAATGTGTGTGTGTGTGTGGGGGGGAGGGGGGGGGGCAACTGCCCCTGTCACCCCTCCTATAATCTGGCCCTACTTGGGGTAAGGTGCAATCAGGGAGATTGCTACACTCTTCAGAGAGTCAGGGAGATTGCTACTATTTCAGGGAGACTCCATGACAGTCAATCACTTGTTCTGTTTGTCAATGGAAAAAAAATAACATCTATTTTTCCACTAAAAAAGGCATTTATTCATACATATTTACATAATACACTAACTTTAGTCGACTTGGGTAAATATGCTATTTTATATCATATTTCTGCCCATATTGAAAAATTGGCTCATAAACAGCCATTAATAAGTCATCCTGATGTTTAACTCTGTTGGTAAATGTAGTCAGAAGATAACTGCAGATCACCTCTTTCAGTCTGTGTGTACGATCATTTTCCTTGATGAAAACTTGGCAGGTTCATCTTGTCTGTGTGCAACTTAACAGTAAATGAGTCTGATTTCTAAATAACCGATGTTAAAGTAGTCATTCTTGCTAAACTGGCAGCCGATTATCTTCCATGAGCAACTTCTAAACGAGAGCGAATAAAGTTCATTTAAGGTTACTATTCTTTGCTAAAACAAAATCGTACTTAGAAAAGTATTTTTCCTGTTGATTGTTCCCTTTATATTGGCATATATTGCTTTATGCCATATCCGATGTCATTATAATAATGTTGTACATAAATGGATGTAAGCAGGCAGGTGGAAGAGGGCGGTATGTGTTCTTTTGCATGATAAACCCACCCACAAAAATCAAACCGACAGAGAGAGAGAGAGAGACCGCTGTTATGTATTAATTGTTGGTATTTAATTAACCTTCTCTAGTCGTGGTTTTTATTCATCTTTCTAAGGCAACAAAAAGTATTCTGCTTTCGTAGACTGGCTCTGTAAACACAAACAACAATTAGGAAAAAGGATTTAGCTACTGATAAGGTATTAATCTAATCATTAATACCCCTTTTACACTCGCAGAAAAATCCCGGGATATTGCACGTGAACGCGCATCATCCCGGGATTTTTCTCAGTGTGAAAGGGTACAGGGACAATTTCCCGGGACGAGCATCCCTGGATTTCATCCCAGGTCTCGACCAGGGTTGAACCCGGGACCGTCCCGGGAAGCTGGCAGTGTAAACGGGTATACCGGGTCAAGGCGACCCAGCACCCGTTCTCTTCATAGGAGGAGGCGGTGCTTGGAGAAGATTATCTCCAAGCACCGCCTCTGGGAGACTCAGCGGTGACGTCACTGACCCGGCAATATGCCGGGTCAGCCCGCTAATGTGAAAGGGTCATTCCCGGGAATGTGTCCCGGCAAATATACCGGGACACATTCCCGGGAATGAATTTTCCTGCGAGTGTAAAAGGGGTATTAATGGCTTATCTATCTTTTAGGTGACTCTTGCTATTAGAGACCCATCCACATATTATCATTCAGGGTTCTTCAGGATCCTGCCATTACCATTACTAGAATACATTCCCAAATTCCATAGAGGAGAGAGCTGTAAATGCTGGCGGACTTGGGCTGGCCTGGCTCCTGAGGCAGCTATGTACGTAGTGAGCCACTATCACTATCAGATGCAATGAAAGTATGAATTATACCCCTTTCAGACTGACAAATATTTCCCGGGTTATTGCACATGAACGCGCATCAACCCGGGAATTTGCTCAGTGTGAAAGGGTACTGAAAGAATATCCCAGGTCGAGCGTCCCGGCATTTCATCCCAGGTCTCGACCTGGGTTGAATCCGGGATCGTCTCAGGATGCAGTGTAGTGTGAATGGGCCCTACCCGGTATTCAGTACACGGGACTGTTAAAAGGCCTCTCATTGGAGCTTTCTTGGGCTCAGAAAAGATGATGTCATCATCCAGAGCCCGGGGAAGCATCCTGGAAGCCGAGGAGACAGGCAATATGGCTACCTGGACTGATCAGGAGATCAGAGAGCTGCTTAGCATAAGGAGGGGGGGGGGGGGGGGAATAAAGAGACAGGTAACAGGCACAGTGAAGGATGCTATTATTTATAAGAACATTGCAAAGCTGCTTGAAGCCAGAGGAATTATCCATACACTACAGCGAGTTGTTAATAAAATGAAGACTCTGAAAAAGCAGTTCTTGAAGCTTGTGAGCAAGAAAAATGTCCATTTCTAATGACATACATATGTATTTGCAGGGATTTCCAGGGATCAGTGTGAACAGGGCTGTCCCGGGTTGATCCCAGGTCTAAGTGCTGTGTGAAAGGGATCATTCCCGGCTTGTGTCACGGGATGCGTCCAGGAACACATTCCCGGGTGTGACCCAGCTCTGTCAGTGTGAAAGGGGTATTACTTGTCCTGATTTATTGGCTTCTAGTGTATTGATATGTCGGGTTCAACATACGAAAATGAATATGTGTAAGCAACAGCGGTAATCATATGTATTAATATTGATTCCCGCAGCGATACAAACTTGGATACAGCCAATATTCATCAATAATTGCCACCCTGTGGATCCTCAGCAGTTCCTCAATTCCGTGTGGTCTCTCTTGTTTCTTGTCTTGAAGGTCCATGTGAAATGGGCATGCTCGGCAGATGTCTGCTCATAGGGCCTGATTCAGAGGTGGACGATAATGCGCAGCCGCTGTGCTAAAATATGCAGCAGGAGGCGTCTGTAGTAGAAAGATGCCCACTGCATGCTTTTGTGAGCTGCAGCTGCATCTGAAGATGCAGCATTGTATCATCTGCATGATCTTTGGTCACCTCAGTATCCCTTGGGCTACTCGGGATGGCCGGTGTTTTCACGCTGCCGGGACCAGTGACGCTTCATTGGAAAACGCAGACCCTGGCCTCTGCATGTCTACGACATAGGGCTGACATGCCTTTGTTTTGTAAAACACTCCCCATCGCTGCCCCCTCCCCACCCCCAATATGCTGCAGAATGTCACTCACCTGCAATGTCCTGCACATGCACAGTTCAACAAGTATTGGAGATGTACATAAACCATCACATTTGCATACATCTCTGACTTAAGCCCATAGTTGGTGAAGTTGGTGCACCTTCATTGATGGGTATAGGCTATTTGCCATTTGATAGAGTTAAGCAGTGGTAACAGCAAGCGTGTAAAGCGTGTTACGTAGCCTACGTAAGGCTGGAGAAACCTGACTTTTTCTGTGTTTACAGTTTAGTAACTTGCAAAAAAAGAGCAGTTTGCGGAGGTTTACGCCATCAAAATGGCTTTTCACTGCTTCATAAATAACTATAATTAGTCTTTATTGAATACATTTATTCCGCATACTCTATCTGTGTTGGACAAAGTGTGAAGAAAAGTCCAGTGCAGGACTAATACTCCCAGTAAGACTGGGCAAAACATCCTGTATTCCTTGTTTCAGCTTTGGTCTAACAAAGACCACTGGCCCCCGACGATAGACTAGTGTGATAAAAAAATGTAAACAAGTCAAGTGTTTAATCTCCTCTTAGAAGAATATTCTATCACGCAGGTCAAAGTAATGCCGGAAGGAAGACATTTCTAAAAGTGCACTAACTTTTTGTGACACCAGTGTATAAACTATTAAGAAGAAAAAAGTAAAATAAACAGTTGGGGAGAAGTTTGTAAGTGTAAGACAATACAGTGCAGCTATATAACACCAAAATCTCAGAAGTGCAGCTATAAAGAATGACTGAGCATAATCCTTAAATGATTGGGGTACTTTATAGATTTGTAATCAGACACAAGTTTGTGTATTTGCTATGTACTAGTTAAACAGCAATACATTTTTTTACATGGCATATAGAGCATTCTTTATGTAGTTTTTACTTCATAACACAAACACAGAACATAAGGTTGTCCATGATTATACTCAGGAATATAGTCTAACAAGTAGAGTTGACATTATAAAATCATTAGAGCTGAAACAATTTGTTTTTATTCATTATGCACAAATCTGGACCCTGTGGTCTCTGAGCCTTTTCCTCAACCTGTCTGCAACTGAACACAAGATGGATCGGTGCTGCGTCTTCGGTAACAGTGATCTGAGTAAATATGATCATACTGTAGTTGTCGTCTTCTGTAAAGAGACGCCCATCATAGGTATATTCAGATCTGCTGCATGGGTCCGAAGACGGGAAAACATTGTGACCATCAGATGTACGGGAAACCCTATAGGCCCCCATACACTACGACGACGAGGTATCGTATGCAGTCCGTCGCATGCGATACCCCTTCAACTCCCTGCCAACTGCTGGCAGCTCCTGGACTCTCGATATTGTGAGTTCAGGGCACCTTCACTCATGATGTGCTAATGTTAAACACCCTCATTGCAAGCGACAGGGCCAGATCTTACATACGCAGGTAAGATCTGAAAGCCTTTCTTATGGCCCCCGGAAACGCACCTCAGATCATAATCATAAATGGACACCACACGATGTGGTCCACCTACTCGCAATATATATCGGCCCGATTTGTCGATAAAAGGCAGGATATCACTCTAGTCTATGGAGGCCCGTATGTTACTCAGAATGTCCCTCACAAATAACCTGCCGAGGCCAGTGACTCTACATTCGGGGAGGCAGTCATTGACTTCAGCACCACCTCAAAACATTGGCGACACGTCTGCATCTTAAACATACCCACCCTTGTCACCGCCCTCATCGGCCGAAGACTGTAAATCAACTGACGTCTGCAGCTGCACTGTGGCCAACGACGCAGGACCAGATATCCACATGCACAGTGAGGCTCACGCGAACATAAAAAAAACATTGGTTAATTGCGACCGAATCAAAATAGCGCCCACCTCTGAATTTGCCCCTATATGGATTCTCGTTTGGTCAGTTCCACGAATTGGTGCAGTTTGCTGGTGAAAAGAAGTAAGGCGCAGGAGGGCGTTGCTGTGTTAGCTTATGTTTAAAGGGAGCTGTTCGGTTGTATTCGAATACTTCACACTGGGGGTAATTCCAAGTTGATTGCAGCAGGAATTTTGTTAGCAGTTGGGCAAAACCATGTGCACTGCAGGGAGGGCAGATATAACATGTGCAGAGAGAGAAATATTTGGGTGTGGTGTGTTCAATCTGCAATCTAAATTGCAGTGTAAAAATAAAGCAGCCAGTATTTACCCTGCACAGAAACAAAATAACCCACCCAAATCTAACTCTCTCTGCAAATGTCATATCTGCCTCCCCTGCAGTGCACATGGTTTTGCCCAACTGCTAAAAAATTTCCTGCTGCGATCAACTTGGAATTACCCCCAATGTGTTCTTGTTTTTTGCTATTTATTAGTGTTAATACACTAATGTGTATTTATTGTATCTTTTTGCAGATATGTTACAGCAAAATTCATATGAATTATCCCCTGACCATTTTTATCTGATTCCTAAAATTCAGGGATTAATTATAGCTGCACCCCTGTATGTGTGAGTGTGTAGCCACTTACAGTAGCTCTGTGTCCCACAACCTTCTAGTTAAAATCTCTCAGCTAGATTGTACAACGTATATTTTAGCAGGCCTTATATTTGTATTATATTCAAACATATGGCAATGATTTAGAACCTATTGCTAATTTCCTAGATGTTAAATGTGGGCAGATACTTATGTGTTTTTACGCATAACTGTGGGTAGTTTCTGTTTTGTTATTACTATTATTTACCCCATTTGCCCGATTTGCTCCATTTGCCCGGGGGTGAGCATTCTGCATTCTATCAGTGTATCTTCATGCACTGTGCTCTACCCTGGGCAGGCTTTCTCCAACCCACATCAGAGCTATGACATGTAAAGAAACCTGGCCTGGGAGCCGGCACTAGAAGATAGTGACAGGTCCACCTTATGAAGTCTAAATAATAAGGCAATTGCTTGCTGAAGGCAACTGTACAGTAACACAATATTATATAGCAAATGGGTGGAAAACACAATATTTGTCCTGGGCGGTACTACTTAACTGAATACGTAAACAAAACCTGGCAGGTAGTTCACACGCCGGCCAGTGCACAAGCTAGTGCTGAAAGACTGACAAGCATGGGCTCTTGAAGGTCAGGATTCATGCACAGTATAAATTATTACCAATTACAAAAGTGGTTTTAACTTCCTCTGTAGGAAATGAAATACATGTGTAAGGGACTAGTTATCCAATTAACTAAATTATAAAGTTTACCTCCAAATTATTTACAATATTATGATTCTCTAGTGTTTCTGTATTTATACTGAACTTTAATCCATTTTTCTTACTTTCTTGACACTTTAATCCAGGTTCTTTCTTCCTGACATAGGGGAATTCTGTAACTGTTGTTCATCTCTTTTAAAAAAACTACTTAGGACTGTCCAATGGATGATCAACTTTTACACGTGAAAAATGATTCATGCCCAGTACAAATTATTACCTATCACACAAGTTGTTTTAACTTCCACTGTAGGAAATTAAATACATATGTAAGGGACTAGTTATCCAATTAAACAAAATTCTAAAGTTTACCTCCAAAATATCTATAATATTACAAAGTGCTATAATTTATATGTGCCTCAGGACTGGCCGATTTTGCGTCTCCTTGATGAAGATCAGTCTTGGTAAGCGACTAGTAGTCTTTCCTCCTATTACGATTCCCTAGTATTTCTGTGCTTTATTATGAAACTTTCATTAATTTTTCTTACTTCCAGGACACTTTACTCCACGTTTTTACTTCCAGGACACTTTCATCCACGTTCTTACTTCCTGGACACGTTCATCCACGTTCTTACTTCCTGGACACTTTCATCCACGTTCTTACTTCCTGGACACTTTCATCCACGTTCTTACTTCCTGGACACTTTCATCCACGTTCTTACTTCCTGGACACTTTCATCCACGTTCTTACTTCCTGGACACGTTCATCCACCTTCTTACTTCCTGGACACTTTCATCCACATTCTTACTTCCTGGGCACAGGAGGATTCTATAACTGTTGTTAATCTCTTTAAACAACCAGTTAACACTATCCAATGGATGACCAACTTTTACATGTGAAAAAAACATGAATTGTTAATATGTTCCTTATATAATATAAAACTAATAGCATTGTCTGTGCATGGCTAGGTTTCAATGTATGCGAGGAATTTACGATGTCCAAGTTCCTCATCTGTGTCTCAGTGCTTTTTTGTATTCCTGCCCTTCCATTCAGGGATAATGAAGGGTTTGTGTAGAATGTGCTTTCCTTTCCCATGTGATACACAGATACATTCGCCACAGTTTAGTAGACATCCAGGATTAATTATTAACCTACTGTACAACAGACACTAGGTGCTGCTAATTGATAACTATACTGTTATGAGCAATCATTCTCTCCACAGTTTGTTTGCTGTGTAATGAAACCAAACACTGTATACTGTATTATACACTTATAAACTACACTTAATTATGAAGCAAAGTGAAAGTGTGGGAACAATTGTATGTTGCTGTATTTTTATCATGTATTTATTTAATTGGTCAAGTGGCTCCCTATAAAGAAAAAACACTGAAATGTCATGGTATAAAGTAGACCTGCTGGGCCAAATGTAATAGAGTGAGAGTTTCAAAAAGTGAGAGATTTGGTAAGGTTTTGCATTTTTTTTTGTTTTAAAGTACCAATCATTTACACAGCAAGATCAACCTGGTTTTGCAGTGTAAATGATTGCCACTTTAAAAAAAAAACTGAAAAACCTTATCAAATCTCTCACTTTCTGAAACTCTCACTCTATTACATTTGGTCCCGTTTCTTTATTGAAGACTTCATTCCAGGTCACTAGTTGTGGGTAATTCAGCAGCCTCAGTATCTGTGCTGACACTATGTTTATAGGTGAGGGGGTGAGGTAAAACCCCCAGTTCTATTTAAATGTCTCCTATCCTTGTAGAGCATTTTAAGAAACTGATTTTTCCCTGGAGTAAGTTTTTCCTTTAATTAGGGATGGCCATCGACCATCAATGAGTCACAATCATGGATGGTTTATGGCCGATGTAGAATACTTTTGCCATCGGTGGGGAAGAACCAGATGGTTTCCTTCCTTCAATAGCATGGCATAACCAAATGTATATATATTTTTTTTAACAAGGTGCTGGGTCACGGAGCATAGCTCCGCCTCCCAATACCCACATAGCCCCACTCCTGTGTTCTGATTGGCCCATGGGCCAGTCATTGAAAGAAATGGGATGACCATCAGTAGTGGAAACCATCGATGGTCACCCATTACATAGTTAGCAACCATCATTGATCATTTACCATATTGCCATCTATGATAAACATCGATGATTACTACACTGATGGCCATCCTTACCTTTAATGAAGGTAGACAAACATCTGATACCAGGGCATGGCACACATGGATGCTTTGTTACATGCTGAATGCTGCAACTTTGTCCTTCAGCTTTCTCAAAATTAGGTATTGGGAAATTTATAAGACATAAATGACCTCATCCACTTCTAGTAAATGTCGCTCATCCAGTAAAAGTACTTCTCTAATTTATGCCCATCAAATGCAGAACAATATGTTAATATGAGACTGGTCTAAAAAATGCAATGATCAGCATTTTATGGGGGAGATTTATCAAATATTGGCGAAAGATAAAGTGGAGAGAGATATAGTACCAACCAACCAGTTCCTAACTACCATATTACAGTCTGTGCTAGAAAAATTACAAAATCAGTGGCAGATTTCCTACTAGGTGCGTGCCTAGGGGTGCCGTATGCTGATAGCAACACAGCAGTCTGCCACCCCCTGCATCAGAGCAGCTGGCCTTTTTTTATTTAGCACTGCAGGTGGTAGGGGAGTCGTGGACAGAGATTTGCAGAGTGGGAAGTGGGGGGTGAAGTTGGGACTGCCATCTATGTCATAGCTGTCTGCAGAGCCGGCCATATGCATAGGCAAACTAGGCAATTGCCTAGGGCATTTGATATGCCTAGGGGCATCAGCAGCTTCTGCTGATTAAAATGATATGCGGCATGCCTATATTGTGTGTGTAGCATTTCACATGCAGATACAGCCACAGTCTCATACAGTATATAGGCATGCTGCATATCATTTTAATCAGCAGAAGCTACTTGTGCATCCTAGCCACATAGCAATGCAAATAATGTGTTTTCATTAAAAAAAGGTGCCCGACGTTAGTATTGAGGCAAGATTTATGAGGACACATCTGTATCCAAGCAGAGGCAGAGGTCACAGTGTTAGTGGCAGTATGAGTGATGTGTGCATGTGAGTAGGTTTGTTGTGCAGTAGTGTTCAGAATATGTGTAAGGAGCAATATGTGTGTCATGTAAAAATGCATTAATAATGTGCAACATATGTGTAAGGGGCACTATGTGTGTCATTATGTGTGTAAGGGCATTAATAATGTGCGTCATATGTGTAACGGTACTACTGTATGTGTGTCATTATGTGTTAATGGGCACTAATAATGTGCAGTACTGTGTGTCGTAATTGGAATTGGGGTTACTATTGTGTGGCCATGCCCCTTGCCAGGAAAAACACATACCTTTTTGGGCTGTGCGCCAAATGTGCGAGCTGTTCCTATTTAAAGTATATGGGGTACAAACACCAAAATAAGTACTGCTATGGATGAGGGGTGATGGTGCTGGGAAAGAGGTGCAAGGTCAGAGGCGGAACCAGCAGTGGTGCTAGGGGGCACCAGCCAAAATCTTGCCTAGGGCATCAAATTGGTTAAGGCCGGCTCTGGCTGTCTGGGCCCCAGAGGCATCCTTTTTGCACCGGCCAGCACCTGGCTGCGCTGTCAGGCGGCCCGCCGGCATTTTTGTAATCGGAGCGGCTGCGTGTGACGTTACGCAGTCACGCTGAAAACGCTCCTGGCACGCCCCCTTTCAGCCCGCCCCACCGCAAAATGCCCCACACGACGGCTGCCGCTGTCAATTACAAGGCGTTCCCAAGCGTTTTCAGGGCAGGTGTGTGACGTCCGCTCCGGACCCGCACAGACTGCACACAGTGGAAAAATCATTCAATGGTGAGTGAGGGGCGAATGGATTTGCAGCTGTCCACTGACCGAGGGATTTTTAGCAGCTCGGCGTACACATGCGATCGCACACATGCACGGTGAATATACACTCCCCTTGGGCGGCGACTATCTGGTCGCAGCACAACAATTTTAGCAGCCCAGCGATCAGATCTGAATCACCCCCTTAATATGTTATAGTCTCCTATTAATAAAATTCCACAATCTCTTTACAAGAAACGGCTGTACAGGCTGCAGTGTACGTGCCCAGCGAATATACACTCAAAAGGGTGAGCATCCAAAGTATACTGGCTGCACACCCTGCTAGCCAGATGCAGGGGCCATGGGGCAGCGACAGTGCCCCATGGCCCCTTGGTGCAGTTTCCCATAACGACAAGCTAACATCACACTGCAGATTTGACGGTTGCACGTTCTTGCTGAAAAGCATCTGTTTCACCCCATCCTAGAGGTGCTGCCATAGGTGTGCGCAGGGGGGGTTCCTGGTGCGCACAGGCACCCCCTAATGTCCGGCACCCCTATCTCACATGCCTGATGCAGCGATCGCCGAGCAGCCTGATTACTGTCCCCTCTGCGCTGCACCCTGTCAGGACTGTATTACTGACCGGATGCCTGGGTTAATCAAGGGTGCCACTGCCACCGGCTTTCAAACTCTTGGCTTCACTTCCATGTACAAAAACAGCATGATGTGATGTGATTACGTCATGCTGCTCACACGCCCACCCGCCACATGCCCACCTCTCTCATTCTATGCTATGCCAACGCCAGCCACTGATGAGGATCAGCATGCAGCCAGCGTTCCTCTTAGGAAGACAAATTCAATACTGGCAGACGGTCGGCAGCAGCATTGACACATCACTCGTTTTTCCAGCAGCAGCAGTACTAGTCTGCGAGTGTCAGTGTCAGTGAGTTACTGCAGCTTGCAGGGGAAAGAGAGGGGGAGCCAGACCAGGCTGAGGAGGAGCAGTGTAATTGCAGTGAGTGCCATCAGGGGTGTTTGTTTGGTGCACACCACAATATCTGACAATGTATCTGCTTTATTAGGATTGGTACAAGGGTGGTATTTTATATTGCGTTGACCGTCAATAGATCGTGCTAGACACGCCCAAAAGGAGGTGCTAGACACACCCCTACGACGGTGCACCCCCTAATAAAATGTGCTGCGCACGCCTATGGGTGCTGCATTGGGAAGAGATCCAACATTATTACATTATTGTATCAAGTGGAGACATTTGGGGTAATTCCAAGTTGATCGCAGCAGGATTTTTGTTAGCAATTGGGCATAACCATGTGCACTGCAGGGGAGGCAGATATAACATGTGCAGAGAGAGTTAGATTTGGGTGGGGTGTGTTCAATCTGCAATCTAATTTGCAGTGTAAAAATAAAGCAGCCAGTATTTCTCTGACGTCCTAGTGGATGCTGGGAACTCCGTAAGGACCATGGGGAATAGCGGCTCCGCAGGAGACTGGGCACAAAAAGTAAAAGCTTTAGACTAGCTGGTGTGCACTGGCTCCTCCCCCTATGACCCTCCTCCAAGCCTCATTTAGATTTTTGTGCCCGAACGAGAAGGGTGCAAGCTAGGTGGCTCTCCTAAACTGCTTAGAAGTAAAAGTTTAAATAGGTTTTTTATTTTCAGTGAGTCCTGCTGGCAACAGGCTCACTGCATCGTGGGACTAAGGGGAGAAGAAGCGAACTCACCTGACTGCAGAGTGGATTGGGCTTCTTGGCTACTGGACATTAGCTCCAGAGGGACGATCACAGGTTCAGCCTGGATGGGTCCCGGAGCCGCGCCGCCGGCCCCCTTACAGAGCCAGAAGAGCGAAGAGGTCCGGAGAAAGCGGCGGCAGAAGACGTTCCTGTCTTCAAATAAGGTAGCGCACAGCACTGCAGCTGTGCGCCATTGCTCTCAGCACACTTCACACTCCGGTCACTGAGGGTGCAGGGCGCTGGGGGGGAGCGCCCTGAGACGCAATAAAAACGATATAAAAACCTTATATGGCTAAAAAAAAATGCATCACATATAGCTCCTGGGCTATATGGATGCATTTATCCCCTGCCAGTTTCCTGAAAAAAGCGGGAGAAAAGGCCGCCGTGAAGGGGGCGGAGCCTTTCTCCTCAGCACACAAGCGCCATTTTCTTTCACAGCTCCGCTGGAAGGACGGCTCCCTGACTCTCCCCTGCAGTCCTGCACTACAGAAACAGGGTAAAACAGAGAGGGGGGCACTATTGGCAGCTAATATATAAATACAGCAGCTATAACAGGGAGTAACACTTATATAAGGTTATCCCTGTATATATATAGCGCTCTGGTGTGTGCTGGCAAACTCTCCCTCTGTCTCCCCAAAGGGCTAGTGGGGTCCTGTCCTCTATCAGAGCATTCCCTGTGTGTGTGCTGGGTGTCGGTACGATTGTGTCGACATGTATGAGGAGGAAAATGATGTGGAAGCAGAGCAATTGCCTGTGTTAGTGATGTCACCCCCTAGGGAGTCGACACCTGACTGGATGGTAGTAATTAAAGAATTACGTGACAATGTCAGCACTTTGCAAAAAAACTGTTGACGACATGAGACAGCCGACAAATCAATTAGTGCCTGTTCAGGCGTCTCAGACACCGTCAGGGGCGCTAAAACGCCCGTTACCTCAGATGGTCGACACAGACCCTGACACGGATACTGAATCCAGTGTCGACGGTGACGAGACAAACGTAATGTCCAGTAGGGCCACACGTTACATGATCACGGCAATGAAGGAGGCATTAAACATTTCTGACACTACAAGTACCACAAAAAAGGGTATTATGTGGGGTGTGAAAAAACTACCAGTGGTTTTTCCTGAGTCAGATGAATTAAATGAGGTGTGTGATAAAGCGTGGGTTTCCCCCGATAAAAAACTGCTGATTTCTAATAAATTATTGGCACTATACCCTTTCCCGCCAGAGGTTAGGGCACGTTGGGAAACACCCCCTAGGGTAGATAAGGCGCTCACACGCTTATCAAAACAAGTGGCGTTACCGTCTCCTGATACGGCCGCTCTCAAGGAACCAGCTGATAGAAGGCTGGAAAATATCTTAAAAGGTATATACACACATACCGGTGTTATACTGCGACCAGCGATCGCCTCAGCCTGGATGTGCAGCGCTGGAGTGGCTTGGTCGGATTCCCTGACTGAAAATATTGATACCCTGGATAGGGACAGTATATTATTAACTATAGAGCATTTAAAGGATGCATTACTATATATGCGAGATGCACAGAGGGATATTTGCACCCTGGCATCTAGAGTAAGTGCGATGTCCATTTCTGCCAGAAGAACGTTATGGACGCGACAGTGGTCAGGTGATGCGGATTCCAAACGACATATGGAAGTATTGCCGTATAAAGGGGAGGAGTTATTTGGGGTCGGTCTATCGGACCTGGTGGCCACAGCAACGGCTGGAAAATCCACCTTTTTACCCCAGGTCACCTCTCAGCAGAAAAAGACACCGTCTTTTCAAACCCAGTCCTTTCGTCCCTATAAGGGCAAGAGGGAAAAAGGCCGCTCGTTCCTGCCCCGGGGCAGAGGAAGGGGAAAAAGACTGCACCATGCAGCCTCTTCCCAGGAGCAGAAGCCCTCCCCCGCTTCTGCCAAGTCCTCAGCATGACGCTGGGGCTCTGCAAGCAGACTCGGGCACGGTGGGGGGCCGTCTCAAGAATTTCAGCGCGCAGTGGGCTCACTCGCAAGTGGACCCCTGGATCCTGCAGGTAGTATCACAGGGGTACAAATTGGAATTCGAGACGTCTCCCCCTCGCCGGTTCCTGAAGTCTGCTCTACCAACGTCTCCCTCCGACAGGGAGGCAGTATTGGAAGCTATTCACAAGCTGTATTCCCAGCAGGTGATAATCAAGGTACCCCTCCTACAACAGGGAAAGGGGTATTATTCCACGCTGTTTGTGGTACCGAAGCCGGACGGCTCGGTGAGACCAATTTTAAATCTAAAATCTTTGAACACTTACATAAAAAGGTTCAAATTCAAGATGGAGTCACTCAGAGCAGTGATAGCGAACCTGGAAGAAGGGGACTATATGGTATCTCTAGACATCAAGGATGCTTATCTCCATGTCCCAATCTACCCTTCTCACCAAGGGTACCTCAGGTTTGTGATACAAAACTGTCATTATCAGTTTCAGACGCTGCCGTTTGGATTGTCCACGGCACCACGGGTCTTTACCAAGGTAATGGCCGAAATGATGATTCTTCTTCGAAGAAAAGGCGTATTAATTATCCCTTACTTGGACGATCTCCTGATAAGGGCAAGGTCCAGAGAACAGTTAGAGGTCGGAGTAGCACTATCTCAGGTAGTGCTACGTCAGCACGGGTGGATTCTAAATATCCCAAAATCACAGCTGATTCCAACAACACGTCTACTGTTCCTAGGGATGATTCTGGACACAGTCCAGAAAAAGGTGTTTCTCCCGGAGGAGAAGGCCAGGGAGTTATCCGAGCTAGTCAGGAACCTCCTAAAACCAGGACAAGTGTCAGTACATCAGTGCACGAGAGTCCTGGGAAAAATGGTGGCTTCTTACGAAGCGATTCCATTCGGAAGATTCCATGCAAGAACTATTCAGTGGGATCTGCTGGACAAATGGTCCGGATCGCATCTTCAGATGCATCAGCGGATAACCCTATCTCCAAGGACAAGGGTATCTCTCCTGTGGTGGTTACAGAAGGCTCATCTTCTAGAGGGCCGCAGATTCGGCATTCAGGATTGGATGCTGGTAACCACGGATGCCAGCCTGAGAGGCTGGGGAGCAGTCACACAGGGAAGAAATTTCCAGGGCTTGTGGTCAAGCATGGAAACGTCTCTTCACATAAATATCCTAGAGCTAAGGGCCATTTACAATGCCCTAAGTCAAGCAAGGCCTCTGCTTCAGGGTCAACCGGTATTGATCCAGTCGGACAACATCACGGCTGTCGCCCACGTAAACAGACAGGGCGGCACAAGAAGCAGGAGGGCAATGGCAGAAGCTGCAAGGATTCTCCGCTGGGCGGAAAATCATGTGATAGCACTGTCAGCAGTGTTCATTCCGGGAGTGGACAACTGGGAAGCAGACTTCCTCAGCAGACACGACCTCCACCCGGGGGAGTGGGGACTTCATTCAGAAGTCTTCCAAGTGATTGTAAACCGTTGGGAAATACCAAAGGTGGACATGATGGCGTCCCGTCTCAACAAGAAACTGGACAGATATTGCGCCAGGTCAAGGGACCCTCAGGCAATAGCGGTGGACGCTCTGGTAACTCCGTGGGTGTTCCAGTCGGTATATGTGTTCCCTCCTCTTCCTCTCATACCAAAAGTACTGAGAATCATAAGAAGGAGAGGAGTAAGAACGATACTCGTGGCTCCGGATTGGCCAAGAAGAACTTGGTACCCGGAGCTGCAAGAGATGCTCACGGAGGACCCGTGGCCTCTACCTCTAAGGAAGGACCTGCTCCAGCAGGGACCTTGTCTGTTCCAAGACTTACCGCGGCTGCGTTTGACGGCATGGCGGTTGAACGCCGGATCCTGAAGGAAAAAGGCATTCCAGATGAAGTCATCCCTACCCTGATCAAGGCCAGGAAGGATGTAACTGCAAAACATTATCATCGCATTTGGCGAAAATATGTTGCGTGGTGTGAGGCCAAGAAGGCCCCTACGGAGGAATTTCAACTGGGTCGTTTCCTACATTTCCTGCAAGCAGGATTGTCTATGGGCCTAAAATTAGGATCCATTAAGGTTCAAATTTCGGCCCTGTCGATCTTCTTCCAGAAAGAACTGTCTTCAGTGCCTGAAGTTCAGACGTTTGTCAAAGGGGTACTGCATATACAGCCTCCTTTTGTGCCTCCAGTGGCACCTTGGGATCTCAATGTAGTTTTAGGGTTCCTAAAATCACATTGGTTTGAACCACTTGCCACAGTGGATTTGAAATATCTCACATGGAAAGTGGTAATGCTGTTGGCCCTGGCTTCAGCCAGGCGCGTATCAGAATTGGCGGCTTTATCCTATAAAAGCCCTTACCTGATATTTCATTCGGATAGGGCGGAATTGAGGACTCATCCTCAATTTCTCCCTAAGGTGGTTTCAGCGTTTCACATGAATCAACCTATTGTGGTACCTGTGGCTACTAGGGACTTGGAGGACTCCAAGTTGCTGGACGTAGTCAGGGCCCTGAAAATATATGTTTCCAGGACGGCTGGAGTCAGAAAATCTGACTCGCTGTTTATACTGTATGCACCCAACAAGCTGGGTGCTCCTGCTTCTAAGCAGACGATTGCTCGTTGGATTTGTAGTACAATTCAACTTGCACATTCTGTGGCAGGCCTGCCACAGCCAAAATCTGTAAAAGCCCATTCCACAAGGAAGGTGGGCTCATCTTGGGCGGCTGCCCGAGGGGTCTCGGCTTTACAACTTTGCCGAGCAGCTACTTGGTCAGGGGCAAACACGTTTGCTAAATTCTACAAATTTGATACCCTGGCTGAGGAGGACCTGGAGTTCTCTCATTCGGTGCTGCAGAGTCATCCGCACTCTCCCGCCCGTTTGGGAGCTTTGGTATAATCCCCATGGTCCTTACGGAGTTCCCAGCATCCACTAGGACGTCAGAGAAAAAAAGAATTTACTTACCGATAATTCTATTTCTCATAGTCCGTAGTGGATGCTGGGCGCCCATCCCAAGTGCGGATTGTCTGCAATACTTGTATATAGTTATTGTTACAAACAAATCGGGTTGTTTATTGTTGGAAGCCATCTTTTCAGAGGCTCTTACGGTTATCATACTGTTAACTGGGTTCAGATCACGAGTTGTACGGTGTGATTGGTGTGGCTGGTATGAGTCTTACCCGGGATTCAAGATCCTTCCTTATTATGTACACTCGTCCGGGCACAGTATCTTAACTGAGGCTTGGAGGAGGGTCATAGGGGGAGGAGCCAGTGCACACCAGCTAGTCTAAAGCTTTTACTTTTTGTGCCCAGTCTCCTGCGGAGCCGCTATTCCCCATGGTCCTTACGGAGTTCCCAGCATCCACTACGGACTATGAGAAATAGAATTATCGGTAAGTAAATTCTTATTTTACCCTGCACAGAAATAAAATAACCCACCCAAATCTAACTCTTTCTGCACATGTTATATCTGCCTCCCCTGCAGTGCACATGGTTTTGCCCAATTGCTATCAAAAATCCTGCTGCGATCAACTTGGAATTACCCCCATTGTCCATAGCAACTAACCAGCTTTAGATATCCTTTATCTGGTACATTCTATAAAATTATAGGTGGAAGCTGATTGGGTTCTACTGGCATTTTCTCTCATCCTCGTTAGTAGGTTTGCAACATCTCCCAATGGTATGCTATGATACTAGAAGTAACAATTAGAAGATGGGTAGTCTGCTTTTGGAAGGAGATAGCATGGTCAACAGCTGGCTGTGTCATTTAAATGATCAATTGGTATTAAGGGGCTCAGTTTGTGCCAAGAAACCATTCCTCACACCATTGCACCACTACCAGCCTGAACCACTGACGCAAGGCAGGATGGATCCTTACATTTTTTTTATTCACAACAAATTCCAGCCCCTTCCTTCTGCATGTCCACATCAGAAATCGAGATTTTGTCAGACAGGCAACATTTTTACAAACTTCAGGTGCCCACTGTAGCCTTACTTACCTCTTCTTAGTTGACAGAAGTATAACCTGGTGTGGTGGTCTTCTGCTGTAGCTCATACACTTCATAGTTCGATGGGTTATGGTATATTAGTTAAAAGGTCGACAATGTCTAGATGACACCAAATGGTCGACGTGCACAAGGTCAGAAAGGTTGTTAGGAAATGATCGACACTTGAAAATGTCGACATGGGTCTTACATGTTTTTTGGTGGCAAATTTTCTCTTATATCATGTGGAACCCCGATTTGTGTTCCTCGTCCCTTTGCTTTGCTCGCCATGCTTTGGACAGGTTACTATTCCCAATCATAGTCCACGTAGGTGGTAAAATATGAAAAAGTCGAAAATATGACAAAAATTCAAAAAAACCTCATGTCGACCAAATGCTGTGTTAACTATTGTCAATAAATCAACACCATTTGGTGTTGATTTATTGACGGTCGACTTTTTAACTGCCGACGTATCATCCAGATACCAGTTTGATGTACTGTGTGTTCAGAGATGCTTTTTTGTATACCCATATTGTAACCCATGTTTATTTGCATTACAGCTGCCATCTTGCTAGCTTTAACCAGACAGACTATTCTCTTCTGACCCCTAACATTAACCAGGCATTTCCACCCACAAAACTGCCACTCGTTGGATGTTTTTGTTTTGTCCACGAGTTTCTGTTTTTCTAGCGGCTGATATGCTGAACACCACAGGATGTTGTCAGTTTCTGAGGTCCTGGCATTGCTTATTAGCATAGTGTTCTGAAGACTTTTTAATAATGCTGGTAACTATGTAAATAGAAGATCAAGACAGTGAGAAAACAGAGTTGTGCTTATTTTATTGAATTAGTGTGGAAA
Source organism: Pseudophryne corroboree (assembly GCF_028390025.1). Classification (NCBI taxonomy): domain Eukaryota; kingdom Metazoa; phylum Chordata; class Amphibia; order Anura; family Myobatrachidae; genus Pseudophryne; species Pseudophryne corroboree. Next base: position 673,688,182 of record NC_086448.1, read on the forward strand.
GGGTGTGGCTCATTGGGTCGACAGTCAATAGGTTGACATGCAAAAGGTCAACAGGGGCACTAGGTCGACATGGAAATGGTCGACACAAAAAAAGGTCAACACAAGTTGTTATTTTTTTTGGTTTTTGGCTCTAATTTTCCATGTTAAACCGCATGTGACCCCAATTAGTGTACCACTTCGCTCGCCGCGCCTCGGGCAAGGTTTATTTTTCTAATTGTAGTCCACATGGATGGTAAATGATGAAAAAGTTTAAAAAAATCCTAAAAACTTGTGTTGACCATTTGAACCTGTCAACCTTTTATACCTTAAGCACTGTCGACCTTTTGACCATAATCGACCTACATCAGCATCTTGTGTGGAAAGGCTTAATGGGCTTTTTAAACCTACGTTATAAACATTGTAAGCCTATAAAACATCTGAGTATCCAACATATAGTGTGTCCCTGTGTTTTGGTGTTGTTTTGCAGAGCCGGAACTAGACTTTTGGGTGCCCTGTGCCAAAGAGAGAAGTAGCGCCCCCCCCACATTTTTCCAGTAGGGGACGTAAGGCGCATGCCTCATGGGGAAGGGGTAGGACAAGATTGATCCCAGAAATGGCCCTTGCTATGATGCCCCCTCCCACATTATTTATATAATAAACACACACATATATATATGAGGGCTCGTTGTTATTCAATTACAGTACCCTTTATTAAATAACACATTTCAATATACTGCCATACCCACGATTCAAACTTAGAACTGTTGAATTCTAATCAAACACCCTACTCATTGAGCTATTTGATCCTGCATAAAAACTATGAACACTATATGAAGCTACTGGTACTTTGTAAAAAAATTATCAGCCTTGCAGTTGAGCATATCTATGGATTGTGCAGCCACACACTACATAGATCTGCTCAGCCACAATGCGGATCAGTTTTTCACAAAGTACAAGGTAAGCTTCAAATAGTTAGAATTCTCTAGCTTAGAATTATCTACCTTTCTATGCAAGGGCAGATAGCTCAATGAATAGATGTCTGACTGCAATGCTACAAGCAATGGGTTCGAATCCTGGGTATGTCAGCATCTTGAAATGTAATAAAGGACAGTAGTAGCAAAGAAATCTCAAGTTGAGTTTATGAATGTTGTATAGGTATTAGCGACAGAAGAGGTCAGAATAGGAGACAGGGGAGGTCAGGAGATGCTGGCCTTCAAAAAGAGGGGAAGCTGCTGGTGAAAGTAATCTAAAGAGATAACTGACAAGTGCCGCCAACAGCGCCCACTACCCTGCTGCGCTATGTGTGTTGCCTCTTCCGCACACACCCAGTTACAGCCCTGGTGCTTTGTGTACATACATTGTTCCCAGTCAGACATGTTCTATAAATAAAGAAGTAATATTAGTAACTGTAAAGTCCATGGTGTTGTAAGTGACTAAGAAATTCTCTTTTTTTCACCTTACTGGAATGGTTTCATTTCCCTTAAAGCGATTCAAAGAAATGATTGAGCTTTTCCTACAATGTTTGTCTGGGCTGCTAATTTTGCTGTCCTGCGACCAGATAGTCACCGCCTATAGGGGGAGTGTAAATTCGCCGTGCAAGTGTGCGATCGCATGTGTAGCTGAGCTGCAAAAATCCACTTTGTGCAGTCTGTGCGCAACCCAGGACTTACTCCTCCAGTGTGATGAGAACGGGCTGTTCGGGGTCGGAGCCGTCGTCAGACACCCTCCCTGAAAACGCTTGGACACGCCTGTGTTTTCCCGAACACTCCCAGTAAACGCTCAGTTGCCACCCACAAACCGCCTATTCCTGTCAATCACCTTGTGAATGCCCGTGCAATCGGATTTTTCGCACCATCCCGTCACTAACCGGCGATGCCCGTTGTTGTTGTCTGACGTGCGTGCGCATTGCGGTGCATACGTATGCGCAGTTAGGATCAGCAGCGATCAGATCTGAATTACCCCCTAAGCTATTAAGTCTAGAGTTGGGGTTATTTCAGCACACTTGGATCCTCAGTTGGGAATTACATGGATGTCCTTCGGTGGTTCTTATACAACAGAGCTGTGTACAATGTAGGACATGTTGTATACACAGTTCAGTTGGTTTCAATCAGTACATGTTCCATCAACCATGGATATACCAAGAGAAATATATACACAATAAATATGCACACTGGGCCTGATTCAGATGTGGTTGGAGTTGCAGAGGGTTTGGGGCTGGGAGACCGGCGTTTAGAAACCCGGAGCTCAGCATACCAACCCCAGGATCCTGACAGAAGAATGCCGGCAGCGGGGGGGTCGATCTAGATGAAGGCCCTTGCTGCTCTTGCCACAGGTTCCATTCCCACTACATTGGTGTCGTGGACACCCACGAGTGGGAATATAGCCTGTGGGTCGGCATTCCGACTGCCGGCATTCTGAGCGCTCGGGATTCTGGTGTCGGCATGGTGACCACCAGTATACCGAGCAATGATCACATGACCGCATCCCATTGCAGAGGACGGAGATTTCCTGGTAGGACTTGCGGCGGCCAACTTGTGTGGCATGACGCCTCCTGCTGCATTACCATATTAGAGCTATAGCTGCTGCTTCTAAGTAACAATGCTTCTATGTAATCCACAGCAGGGGCCTCAGAAACTTTGGACATTAATTTCACCTGTCTCCACTGTATCTCCAGTAAGAGCTATTGTTTTTGGGGGGTTTTATAAACTTTTTTTTAAAGCATCACATCACAATACACACATCAAGTACATTGGTTCTAATGGGCACGATGCAAAAAGTCCAGTTTGAGCGCTCAAACAGGTCACATTTAGCACATTTCAGCTCACCAACCCTCGCATATACACTCGTATATCATATATATTCCATATACTGTGTGTGTGTGTGTGTGTGTGTGTGTGTGTGTGTGTGTGTGTGTGTGTGTGTGTGTGTGTGTATTAATATCCAGTTTGGTATTTTGTAGAAGATATGTATATGAAAATATATATAAGACATAGGAATTCACTTGTTTAATCGCTCCCGATCTCCTGTATAAGGTGACGGTAGATTGCGGGGCGACATTGAGCTGTCCGCCATTATCGCGCTGATCGCACACATATCAGTTGGGTTTAGCCACGTAAAGTGGCAAAACCCGACTGAACGAATAGGCGTGACACGAAAAGTCCTGTTTTCACACTTTTCAGCTCATAGCGAGCTGAAATGAAGTACTCGCGCCCGTCAGCAGCAACATTTGAATAGCTGCCGGCGGGCGGGCGTGGGTGCAGAGACCTGCAAAAAGAATTGAATCTTGCCCATAGAATCCTTTACTGATAAAAAAAAAGTTAGAAAAATATTTAATTTTTTATATATATTATTTTTTTTTTTTTTAAAGTTAGAATTTTTATTGAGGTTGGTCAGTAATCAAAACAGTAACAAGAACAAACTTGCGCAGGGTAATGATATTGAACATGAAAACAAACATTTTACATACCAAATCAGAACAATAGAGACATTTTCATGGAATTATAGGCCAATAGGTATTAGTAATTTGCGCCCTGCATAACTCTACACGTGTATCTGACTTTTCTCATTTTATTTTACCGATATAGTATAAAATTTATACCAAAACAGAGTGTAATCTTGTGAAGAGTAAGAGTAGGAAAGCAAAAGGAAAGGGAGGGTGAGAAGAAGCTAGAGAATATATCTTAATAAAGGGGAAACAATGGGAAAATTACATATCGGGAGGCAAGAGGATGGGAACAGTCCACTGTATTGATAACAGAGGGGGGGACAACAGAAGTGATAGAGGTATTAGCATAGTTAGCAATATCAACATAGTCCGGGCATCAATAAAGACCGAGCGAGGTACCAAGGAGACCAGATGTTGTGGAACTGGGCCACTGTGTTGTTCCTCAGGCTTGTAATATATTCCATACTGGCCATATAATTAATCTTGGTCATCAGTAATGCCTTGGAGGGAGGTTTATGGTCTTTCCAGCATTTAGCGATCAGAAATTTAGCCGCCATGCAAAGTAACATGGTAAGCTTGTCTTGGAGTTTGGGTAGCAATGGTATGGGAGCATGCAGAAGAGCAGTTTCAGGGGAGAGGTCTAGATTATGTCCGCATGTTTGAGCAATAAGTGCTCCTACCATTTCCCAAAAGGGGCGAATAGAGGGGCACGTCCACCATATGTGGAAAAAGGTGCCCTCCTCTCCACAGAGTCTCCAACACAGATTTGATGTCGTGGGGTAAATGGAATGAAGTCTGGAGGGAACTAAGTACCACCTGGTGTAGACCTTATAGCATGTTTCTCTGAGTGCCACACTAATGGAGGCTTTAGCAATGCGCATTCTGATTTCTTCCCATTGATCATCTTCCAACGGATGGGAGAGATCTGATTCCCAGGCTAATTCATGGGATTCACGGTCAGGGGGGTCTGGGGTCAGAATAGAGTTGTATATTGTTGAGATATTCCCTTTTTTGCCAATTAAAAGTAAACACATATGTTCAAAGGAGGTGAGTGGTTTCAAAGATATATTTTTAAGCTGAGATTTGAGAAAGCTAAGAATTTTGATGTAATGGTAATGGCACGAGGATGGCAATCCAAGGCGTTCCTGAAATTCTCCAAAAGAGGTCGGTGCTGAACGGCCTTTAACATGGATAAATCTTGTGATACCCTGTGATTGCCATGGAGCCGCCATTTTTCGTTCGCAGCCTGGGGGAAAGGCAGGATGTCCCCAGATAGGTGTTAAAGGTGAGGGGTGTGAGGTTAGATTGTAGGTGCTGCGGAGTTTGTCCCATAATCCAAGGGTGAATTTAATCGTGGGGATTGAGTAGGCCGAGGCTGGTCTGCAGGACCTGGGGAGCCATAGAAGAGAGTCGAGGGGGACGCACTGATACATTGAGTTCTCAATATCGACCCATTTTCTGTTCCCTTGGAGGGAATGCCAGGACACCATATGATTAAGGTGACAGGCATTAAAATAAGCCTGGAGGTTAGGATATCCCAATCCGCCTGAGGTAGCACTTTTGGTCAGCAGTGTTCATCTTAATCGAGATTTACGGTGTGCCCAAATAAATTTGTTGCACAATGATTGCAATGAGGTCAAAGTCACTCGGGGCACCATTATCGGAATGGTCTGAAATAGGTAAAGAATACGGGGAAGGAGATTCATTTTCAGGGCGTTAATCCGTCCAATCCATGAAATGAATAATCTGTCCCATTTATCCAGGTCTTGGGTGAAAGTTTTAATCATAGGAACATAGTTAGTTTGGTAAAGGCTGGTGTAGGATTTAGTAATGAATATGCCGAGATATTTGATAGCCGAGGGTCTCCAAAGAAAAGGGAAAGAGGAGGTTAGAATCAAGTGGGTCTGGGGTGGGATATTAAATGCAAGGGCCTCAGATTTGGTGTGGTTTATTTTGTAACCAGAGAGGGAACCGTATAGTAGGAATTCTTTTTGTAGATTAGGCAGAGAAATCAAAGGGTTAGATAAAGTCAAGAGCACGTCATCCGCAAATAAAGATATTTTGTATGAGTTCTCCCCCACTGTAATCTCCCCAATGTCCGTATTAAGTCTAATACGGGCCGCAAGAGGTTCGATGCATAGAGCAAAAAGTAGGGGTGAAAGAGGGCAGCCCTAGCGCGTACCATTCTTCAAATTAAATCGAGGTGAGCTTAATCCATTGGTCAGGACCATAGATGAGGGGTTGGAATAGAGGGCCGCTATTGCAGTGATGAAATGACCGTGGAGGCCGAACGTAGATAAAGTAGAAAACAAAAAGGGCCAGGAAATGCGATCAAATGCCTTTTCGGCGTCTAGCGCCAGGGCAATCGCTGGTGTTTTCGTCGAGTTTATTTGGTGGATCAAATTAATAGTGCGTCTGGTGTTGTCCGAGGCCTGACGGCCAGGGATAAATCCCACTTGGTCAGGATCTATTAATGATGGCAACACAGCGTTCAGGCGAGTTGCTAGTATTTTGGCAAAGAGTTTGAGATCGGTGTTTATCAAAGATATGGGTCTGTAATTTGTGCAATGCGAAGGATCTTTTCCAGGTTTCGGGATTACAGTAATGCGGGACGTCGTGGAGTCAGTGTGGAAGGGCGTACCCCGTAATATTTTATTAAACAGGGAGGCCATATGAGGGATGAGTTGCGGGGCGAAGGTTTTGTAATACACCATCGGATAGCCATCCGGACCGGGTGCTTTCGAAGGTTTCTGGGTTTTCAGAGTCGCTTCAATTTCCTCAGCAGAAATATCAGCATTGAGAGCAGAATTAGTTTCCTCGTCTATACGAGGGAGAGCGCATGAATCTAAATATTGTTGTGCCTGATCGGCTTGTGCTAAGGGGTCGGACGGAGGATCAAAGTTATAGAGTGTCCTATAATAGTCATAGAAGATACCATTAATTTTTTTGGGGTCGTAGGTAATGTTACCTGAAGGTTGTCTAATAGTATGGATGCATTGATTAGCTTTTTTGGCACGTAATTGGTTAGCTAATAAAGTATGTGCCTTGTTACTTTTATCGTAAAATGATTGATTGGCCCATCGAAGCGAGCGCTCAATATTCTCTGCCAAGAGAGATTGTAGGTCATCACGTGCTTTTGAAAGTTCGGCTAGAGTTTTCTTAGAGCGTGTGCGTTTATGTTCTTGATCCAATGTTGCAATATTATCCGTTAAAAGGGCAATTTGGCTTTCTCGGTCTCTCTTACGGCGGGATGCAAATTGGATAATGGATCCCCTGATAACCGCCTTATGGGCTTCCCATATAGTGGCTATATTGCAGTCACCTTCTACGTTAACCACAAAATAATCCCGAAGTTCTGTCTTAATTAAGTCCTGAAACTTAGGGATCTTCAATAGTGTCTCGTTTAGTCTCCATGTCGGTCTACCGTCAGGGATATAAAAAATTTCAAATGTCGCAGTTAAAGCTGCGTTGTCTACCCAGGTAAGTGGGACTATCGAGGAAAAGCGAGCGGTGCGGGAGAGAGGTGCACAACTCAAGAACATATCAATACGAGAGTACCCATCGTGCGGATTAGAGTAGAAGGTATAGTCCCTGGTGGTCGGGTTAAGGAATCGCCAGACATCGAACAAACCAGCCTCGGCCATGCCCCTGTGTAATACGGAGGAATTCGGGGTTTGACTACTACGCAAAGGTCCGGACCTGTCCATGCCCGTGAGAGCCATGTTGAAATCGCCACCAACAAGTATTTTACCTCATCTATATGAGTCAAGGTCATGAAAGAATTTATGAAAGAATTTGGATTGGGCAGTGTTTGGAGCGTACAGGTTAGCCAAGGTAACCTCCTCGTGTCCAATTTTTCCTCTCACCATTACGTATCGGCCTTCATTGTCGTGCTTACAGTCTAAGAATTGGAAAGGGACGGACCCCCTTATTAAGATAGCCACCCCATGTTTTTTTGCTGTATGATTGGAGTACCAGACCATAGGAAATTGTTTAGATGTCAGGGAGGGATGGGAATCTGATTTCAAGTGTGTCTCCTGTAAGAAAATCACGTCACCTTTTAATGTTTTGAGAGATCTGTGGAGATGAGAGCGTTTCTGGGGAGTGTTCAGCCCTTTGACATTAATGGACAGGCATTTTAGCGGCATGTTTGAAGCTGAAGATGAGATAATTCGCTGGAGATCTCTAGGGTCCCGGACTCTGCTAATATGGGCGAAAGAGACAAAAAAAAAAAAAAAAAGAGCAAAATAGGAGTATATAATTCTGTGTACGAACAATGTTAGTTAAATTAAATTAAACAAACTTTCTGTGGTTACAGGGGTGTCAATATACAGGTGTACTGTAACCGGGGTCTATAAGAGGAGGAGAACAGAAGAAAGAAGAACAAAAAAGAATAAAGCAGACGTAGTATCCAGTAGGCAGGATACTCGGCTGCCAAGGTTGAGCTCTCAAAGAAGAGAAAAATGAGAGAGCTCGCTGGCGGGACACAAATACAATATAACAGACGAGGGTATTGCCCCTCTATGCGTGATAATAACTTTAATCCCTAAGATTCGGGGGAGGAGGTATCAAGATAGGACACTGACGCCCCTCATCCGAAACCACTAATAAACAGGTCGGGCGGACCGTTGTGTAGCAAACTAAGATCTACTTCAGGGGTGCGATATTCCTAAATATAGAACCCGATAGTATGAGTGATCATATAACAAATAGTAACAATTTAGTGTTAACAATAAAACCAATGGTATGATCGCTGGGCAGGTCGGCCGCCAGAGACAGCCCTCACGGCTTCGGAAAAGGATTCAATCCATTAATCTATGTATACGGCAATGGCTCCCAGCCGCCGACCAACCCAGCGAGACGACAACATAGTACTACGTGAGGCATAAAGGTCTGTCAGCAAGAACCTTCTAAGAAGAGAGTTAATGAGCAATTGCGTATGGATCGGTACCTAAAACAGGGCTTACATAACAGTTGAGCAAGATTGCGAACAAAATCGAGTAGATTAAACGTTATAAAAACATTGAAATTAAACGGCAGGAGCTTCACGTCTATGAGGTAGCAGCTGGGGTCAGCTGCAACTTTCGAAGCAATTTGTCCCCATCATCAGGAGAGCGAATGGTGTAAATTTTGCCATCAATCTCCACAATGAGACGAAAAGGGAATCCCCAGCGATATTTATAACCATTGTCACACAGTGTGGAGGTAACAGAGCGTAAATCACGTCGCTTAGCAATGGTCACTGGTGACAGATCTTGATAAATCTGAAGCCGGGAGTCTTCAAATAAAATTGAGGTTGAATTTCTGCACGCCAGAGTAATGCTATTTTTAATCTTGAAGGACAGAAATCGGAGAATAACATCGCGGGGAGGCTCCGAGTCCTTTGGTTTAGGTCTCAAGGCGCAGTGAGCTCTTTCTATCGAGATGGCAGAATTTGAAAGCGACGGGACCAGGTGTAGAAACAAGCGTTGGAGGTATGGTTCCAATTCAGAGGCTGTGATAGATTCCGGAACATTGCGGATGCGTAAGTTGTTCCGCCTTTCGCGATTTTCGCTGTCCTCAACTTTATCCTTAAGGATTTCCAGTTCGCTGGATAGGTAGCTCATGTCCTCCCCCACTTGTTTGTGGAGATTTTGTTGGTGGTCCACCCGTGATTCTAATGCGGTTGTGCGGGAGTCCAGTGCCGCCACGTCAGATTTTAATTCCCCGATCGCTGTCTGGAGAGCTGTCGTAAATGAACTCTTAAGGTCTAGTATCATGTTCTGGAGGGACTGGATGTCCGCCTTAGTTGAGGGTGCATCTGTCTGATCCATGATGGGGGTGGGCATCGGTGAGGATGGAGACGATGCTTCTGACGGTTTTTCCCGGCGTGAGAAGTGTTGTGAGATATCTTGAGAAGCTCCTGATTTTTTTGCTCTGGTGTTCGCTCTGCTCATAATATCTGGTGAAAGTAGAACGTCCGTTTAAGGAGTGGTAACAAGAACGGTCCACTTGGATGTTACGTGTTCAACAGTTGGTCCGGGTGAGGGGGAAGTCAGGCATCCGTGAAATTACATCATTTATAGGTCTTTGTTCCTATTAACCTATGAAGACAGTGAGAGGGGTCCACGGGAGAGCGTCCCGATTTACAACACACTTTTCCGTGGTTGTATGAGATGTGATGTAAGAGATAAGAAATAGCAGCTGCTGGGTTGAGATTTTGCTTTGATTCCTTATGATAATAGGGAGATTGTGTTTTCACAGCTCCAGCAGGGGCAGCAGAGTGCAGATGATATAGGATGTGCCTGGTCTGCCACCTCCAAGATGGCCGCCGTCATTAATATATGGTGTAACTTCTTATGGGCAGTTATAGCGGCGCCCCCAGGGGTTTATTTCACTGTTAAATGCTCCCAGGCCCCTCAGCAGCCTCCGCCTGTCCCCCCCCCCGTCAATTATCGCGGCCAGCAGGCTTCTTGGAGCGGTGTAGCGTCTGCGTCTCGTCAGACGCCACACCCAATATGGCCGCCGCCACCGGAGCTCCGCGATTCTGTTTGGCTCCGGCCCTGCACTTTTAGGAGCACACGTTTCTTCTTCGTCCGCCCTGTCAGGCCTCCCCAGGCAAGGGGTAGGTGGTGTGATGATGGGGTAAGTCTGGGGGCAGCGTTTCAGCGGCCGGGCGGCGGGCGATCCTGGGCGGGGGTATGAATAAATTTAGGCCCCGGCTTCGTCTCTCAGGGAAGGCCGCAACCCGCAAGCACAGGGCAAGCCCGTGCTCCGGCTCCGCAGCTCACTCCCTTAGTGCCCTAATTAGCAGGGGCAACTGTGGGGTGGTATAGGGGAGAGACAGGTGGGGTAAAAGCCTATTTGAGGGGTTATAGGGGTTTGGATCTGCAGGAGCTCTCTCGGGACACTTCCTCTCAGTTAGGCCTCAAGCCACGCCCCCTATATATATTATTTTAATGGTACAATAAACACAAACGGGTGTGGTTCATAGGGTTGACCACACTTACGTCGACATTGTCTAGGTCAACCACTATTGGTCGACAGTAACTAATTTGACACCTAAAATAGGTCCACAAACATTAGGTCAACATGAACAATGTCAACATGACACAAGGTCGACATGAGTTTTGTTTTGTATTTTTAATTGGTGTCGTTTTCTTCATAGAGTGACCGGGAACCCCAATTAGTGCACTGTGTCCCCTCGCATGGCTCACTTCGCTCTCCATGCATCGGGCAATAGTGGGGACCTAATGCATGTCAACCTAAGTGTGGTCGACCTAGAGACCGGATGCAATATAATACAAACAATGCACCATTAATTACAACAAAAAAAAGTATGAAAAAAAAATATATATAGAAAAATATCAAAACCTCAGTCTGCTTCCTAAGATATGGTTACCCTATGGGGATTGTGGCGAGTACACTCAAATGTAAATAAGCAAGACAGGAATCTTACAAAGTGATCAGTGCCTAGCTGTTTTATAAGAGGAGTATCCAGCTAGATCCACCGCTACACAGTTAGTTCTATCAATAATTGAGAGCTGTAGACAAAGTAAGAAGACTGAAACAGATCAAGCACCTGTTTCTATAGAATATACAAAAATAGCACAGTAGTCCATGAGTATATCTATTATAAGAGGTGGTCCAAGAAAAGACTGAGCACATTCCTCTGGAATGCTAAGGTATGAATAGGAATTTGTGGTGGGATCAATGATTATGAGTTCTGTGGGTGTTAAACAACCTCAAATCAGCAATTCCCTAAAACAACATTACACCCTCCACTAACGTGCTTAATTGTTGGTATGAGGCTGTTGTGATGATATGTTGTCTATGATTATCATCCGGCATAGCATTGTGCATTAAGACCAAATTAAATCCATATTCATCTCGACCATCCATAGGACATTGTTCCAGAGGACTTGTGTTTCATTCTTAGGCCATTTTACTACCTAACCAGCATTACAAAGTTTTTGTTTTATGAGACACTGGACTTTCTTCAGGTTATCCTTCCTTGAAAGCCATACTTGTTCATACTGTTTGATGGTACACTGGGAACAGTTTTTGTGTTCTTTATGACTTCTTGGGGCATTATATGGCTTGGGAAAATATGCTGGGATGCCTACTCCTTAGGAAGATTGCCGACTGTCTTCAGAGTTCACTATTAGTAGCCTAGATAAACTTGGTCACTAGAATGATGACCTTTAGTTTGTTTGGGAGCCTTTTCCTGAATGAATTACTGCACCAGCTGCTTCTCTCAGATTATTGCAGATGTCTTTTCTCCTCTGCATGGTATTAGCACAAACTGCACTGCGGCATCCACACTGCCAAGGGTTCTACTTTTCCATAGGGGTGCTGGCACTTGATGATCAAAAAAAAATGTGCACTTGTTTAGTAGCGTAAATGTCTTTATTGATATGGAAGCAGTCATAGGGCATACTTACTGTTCACATGCGGCTTCTTCATGTTAGCTTATTTTGTGAAGGCTAAATAATGACCAAGTCAAATCAGTTTTGATCTATTTATTGCATGATATTCAATTGATCAACCAGTACTTTTAATCCTGATATGCAAAAACACAAATTCATAAGAGGGGATACTTTCTTTTTGATATGACTGTATGCATGTAATTTATATCTAAAATCGCTTTGATCATGGACGTGACAATTGCATAGTTTCCAAGTCTGACTCAAAGGACATGTTTTTTTTGAATGTTTACTTTTTTTTACTGCTCAGCAGTTTTATTACTCACATGAGGAGATATTGGTGAGGCTGTACTGCGCGTGAGTTCTGCCAAACAAGTTTGAAAACCCAGGCACAGGAAACATGTCTGTTTGTAGATAGTCTTATCTGTTGATCTGTCTGTGATTTAGGGCTCATAGTCGTAGGCATTAAAATCAAGTGCTCAAACACATATAGTGCATCTCAATGACGCCGGGCAAGGGTGTTTTACAGTGCAACGAATGTTGGATTTAGCTGTCCGTGTGTACAGTGATTCCAAAATTGTTGTGCAATCTACTCCTATCTGTCATCCATTCACTGCATGTTGTACATGACGCACACAGTCTCCTCCATTTCCAGTCTCCATGATCACATCAAAGACACCATGGATCAGGGTCTTACCTCATGACCAGCTGCTTTTGTTAAGATTGGTGATCAGATCAAGGTGGTGGGTGTTGGGTCCTAGGTGCTGTCAGTATGTGCTCACCTCCTGAGATATAATGTGGCGAATCACAGAAGGTCCAGAAGGTGGACTACTCTTCTAGGAGCTTGGGAGAACTCCTACAAATTCTGAAGTCTCCTGGAATAGGCAAGTGTGGCTAACATCTGTTCTGACGTGATCTTAGAGTTTCAAAATAACAGTAATTAGTAAAATTCATACAATACCAATCTGTGGCACATATTACTCAGAATAGCATGCATTATGTTCAAAACCTAGTTTGGTTTATTCATTTTCTATTTCATAAACCCATTACTGTATTATGATGGATCTATGAAATAGAGCAATAATAATATTTAGGGAACTTTATTGGACAGTAGTCAAATTATATCTGTGGTTCCGCTTCATTGCCCACTGTTTAGCTTTCACTAATAATTTACTACTTGTTTAAAAATTAACGATGTTTTTGCAAATCTATTTTATATACCAGAAATTGTACTTTGGCACTGTAAATTGCGCCAGATCATAAGACAGGTGTGAGGTTGGACACTCCATACTGTAAATCTCCCCTCCTCTGTAACTATTCTATTTATTACCAGCAAACTGTGACTGCCTTGCTTATATTCAGCTGTAACCGTGTCTCATACAGGCTTGCAGTGCGAGCGGCTACATACAGTTGTTTGCCACCACATGTATTGAATTATTAACGTAGTTTCAGAGAAAATAGATATTTCGTGAGATAAGCAGCATTTTGGGGTCTAAATAAAGTTGCGTATAATTTATTAACTATTCATATTTAGAACAACAACGAGTACAAATAGGTAGGCATGAATTACAATAGCAAGCTTGGGTACAACAAATTGACATGGAATGAAATAAAGTGTAAAATAGGAAACAGCGATAAATTAAAAACATCTATCTATCTATCTATCTATCTATCTATCTATCTATCTATCTATCTATCTATCTATCTATCTATCTGTCTATCTATCTAAATTGTATGTATGCATGCATGCATGTTGGGTCCCAAATATCTGTAGTCAGGATCCTGACAGCAGGATTCCAATGTCCAGAATCCCTATACATTGTGGAATTTTCTCCCTACACCTAGCCCTAACCTCTCATTCCAGCAGTCTAACCCTAAATTCCTCCCCCCCACCCCCCTCACAGCCTAACCTACCCTCCCCCACCCAAATAGCCTAACCCTCCCCTTGGAGCCTAATCCTAACCCCGACCCCCGGTACTTACTTCTGGGATGTGTCGGGATTCTGGTCATTGGGATCGCGACTGCCGGTATTTTGACTGCATCCCATTAAAACCTTACATCACACTTGTAACGTGGCTGTCGTGGGTTAAATGCTGTTGTAACTCGCTGTCTCCCCTTAAAAAATGTTTGCTCACTGACAGCCCTTTGAACCCCACTTTTTCGGTCATGGAAACATATCATTCAACGTGTTTTGTGTTCAAATGTGTGAACTTCCAAAATGCACTTCAATCCTCAATCAGAGTAGAAAATGGTACGTTCTTTAAAAACTTAATGCAACTAGCTGCTCCTATTAGATTATAGAAACTCAACTCTCAGGTAAAACGGTAGTTGACCTATCCAGCTTGGGTTTTGGTATTGTCTTCAGCTGGGAATATAATGGAGAGCAGCTACCCTACAACAGTATTCAGCTCACAGGTCCGATATTTATTGGGTGTACTCTGGGGCGAGGGTCTCGCTGTAGACACTGAAAGAGGATCCAGTTCTTCATCTTCACAAAAGCATATTTAAAATAGGAAACTTAAGGGGATTTTTTTAACCTGTTCAATTGGAGTTTGGCGCTCCCCAAGATCTCCATAGACCCCTTTTAGACCTTACTGTCAAAGGACTACCATTGGGGAAGCAGCCTTTACAAAAAAATTTTTTAATGAACCATGTGATTTTAAAGTAATTTACCTTTAATTGGTTACTGTAAGGCAATATTGGTATTGTAGCATATATGTATATATATATATATATATATATATATATATATATACGAGGTCTGACAATTAAGTTTGCAAACTCATCGCCGAAAAAAGTGCTACATAACTCATTGTTTAATATCACTGTGGTCACCTTCAAAGTGCTTCCCTTGGGAAGCTATGCACCAATACCAGCACCTTGTCCACCCTTCAAAACAATTTTGGAACTGGTTTTGTGGAATGGCCTTCAGGGCTGCCATTGTATTACTCCTGAAGTCATCAATATCAAAAGGCATTCCTTTCAATATTTTCTTTATCTTTGGGAACAGAAGAAAGTCATTGGGGGCTAGATCTGGTGAATAGGGAGGGTGTTCCAACAGTTATTTGTTTACAAGCTAACTCCCTCACAGACAGTGTTGTGTGAGCAGGTGCATTGCCGTGATGCCAAATCCATGAGTTGTTGGCAAAAAGTTTGGTTCGTTTCCATCTAGCTTTTTCTTGCAGCCTTTTCAGTACTTACAAATAGTAAACTAGTTCTGAAAGAAATATCTGCACAGATCATAAAATTAATGAAAATGTTGTGTCAATCAGTTAACTCCCACATCCCATATAAGAAAATTCATAAAGAATTGTCCTATTATTAATTATTTTATTATTGAATGGGGGTGCTCCCTGGAATAAATTGATCATATAGATAAAAAGAAGAAAAAGTATTCCAAAATGGGGCACTCATTTAAACTGAGGGGAACAAATAATTATATTTATATTGATATTATACCCCATATATGTAGTTACTGACCGATTTCAGGATTTGTCGTATGGATTCTAAACGTTAATCTTAGGCATATTTACATGGTCTGACCTGTTATGATTAAGATTACCTAGTATACCCTAACCAAATTAATCAGAGACTAGTGTGTGTTCATTCTTTTTCTTTTTGTTTTATATTCTCACATTTTCACTGTTTCACATTTTTCTTGTAATTCTTCGCAAGCTCCATATAGTATTTTATACAAGTAATAATAAAGGTTATGTTTTAATATAAATTTATTTGGGAGTTCCACTGTATATCCTATTTAGGATTACTAGCCCAATCAGTTTAAATGAGTGCCCCATTTTGGAATACTTTTTCTTCTTTTTGTCTAAATAGTAAACTAGGTTGACTGTTTGTCCAGTTGGTACAAACTCATAATGAACAATCCCTCTAATAGCAAGAAAGTTATCAACATTGTTTTGACTCTTGATTTGGACTGACAGGAACTTTTTTGGTCGTGGATAAATGGAAATTGTCTTCCATTGTGCACTTTTCTGTTTAGTTTCAGGGTGATGACATGCCTCATAATGTTATCTTGCTTATCCAAAAGGTCTTAGCAAATGTCAACTCTTCTTTGCTTTTGTTCTTCGGTGAGATCCTTTTGGACCATTTTTGCACAAACTTTCCTCATGTCAAGATCCTTCACTTCCTATCTGCCATCGACTGCTCCGCTATGCTCCTGACAGTCAGCCGACAATTTTTATGCACATTTTGATGAACCTTTGCAATGTTTTCTTCAGTTCTGCTCGTTGCTGGCAGTCCTGATCTGTCATCATCAGTGACACTTTCTGTTCCCTCAGATAAACGTTTCACCCACTTGAAAACTGCTGTTTTCTTCATAGCATTATCCCCGGAAACCTGCATTAACAATTCTCTGATTTCGCTTCCAGTCTTGCCAAGTTTAACAATAAATTTAATGTTCGATCGTTGCTCTACTTCAAGCTTCGACATTCTCAAGATGGCACACCAAAACATGCACAGATAATAATAGACACCACTCACGAAGAGACTGCCATAGATTAACAACAACACAACTGTGAGACTGATATGCCGACGTCATCAAACTAAAGTGATGTTCCTGTCCATTGCTGCCATGGCTACAAGTTTGAGAACTTAATAACTTAATTGTTATATATATATAAATATATATATATATATATATAAAAGCAGATCATATTAATTACGGGTCTGGTTCAATAAATGAGGTAGCAAGACCTCTAACGTGTGTAATGTTCTCTATTACATTTCCCATCAGCACAGGGCACGGAGACCACTGCTTCCCCTCACGGCCACTAGACTGCGCCTCATATCAGTCATACTGTCCCAATATCAGTTGTAAGATGGCTGAAGCTCAGATTCTTATTACAAGTAATATCAATATACCATCCTTTATTTATATGTAAGACTGTTTGAAATAATCTTCACATTAAACTAGTTTTCATCTTCGCACACAAAAATGCATATTTTGCCATTTAAAGTAGTTTCTATTCTAGAGTTAGTTTTTTTTTTTTAAATTTGGGCTGGCACTGCACTACTGTTGCGGTATTGAGAAAACGCTGCATCCTTGCATGCAATGAGAGAGTCAAGCTGCAGTTTAAACTTTGATATATTGGGCCTAATTCAGAGTTGATCGCAGCAGCAAATTTGTTAGCAGTTGGGCAAAACCATGTGCACTGCAGGGGGGGGGGGGGGGAGAAGATATAACATGTGCAGAGAGAGTTAGATTTGGGTGGGGTGTGTTCAAACTTAAATCTAAATTGCAGTGTAAAAATAAAGTAGCCAGTATTTACCCTGCACAGAAACAGAATCCCACCCAAATCTAACTCTCTCTGCAAATGTTATATCTGCCCCACCTGCAGTGCACATGATTTTGCCTAACTGTTAACAAATTTGCTGCTATGATCAACTCTGAATTACCCCCATAAACCTTTCACTTTGCAATTAAAATGATTGAAATTATTATCACAAACCTGAAAGACTATGGGTGGGATGTACTAACCGCAAAATGCTGTCAAACCTCAGAAAACTGCCGTATTCTGAGGTTTGCCGCAGTCCCCATACGTATCAAGCTCCGGTTAGCATTGCCTATAGAAGCCTATGGGCTTCTTTCCTCAGAATTCCCCTGAGAGGGAGCTGAAGGATCCCTCCTCCCCAAACCTTCCTGTGCAATAGAACTCCTTGGTCATAAGGCCGGATGTCCTCACACCTCATACGGATCCGACCTTGACGTTTATATTCAATATTATTCAAGCTTTCTGTGTTAATAAGCACCGTTGTGCGTGCAATGAGTGGCGGGATGAATCGCATGCAATATGCAATGCATGATACATCCCTCCCTATGACCCCTATTAAATTTGTTTTATACATTCAACATGGATTAGTTTATGTCCTATAAAGGATGTAAGAGGTTCCTGGATTTTCAGTCGTGATCATGTTCAAAAATAGCTGTGTCAGAAGTTATCTTCCTCTGCAGCTTGTAACTACTTCCTTGGATTCACACTTGTGTTAGACAACCACACACATACACGTTTGTATATATATGTATATGTATGTATATATATATATATATATATACATAGTAAATGTTGTATTTAGATTTTTACCACAGCAGCTCTAGGCAGCCTTCACAATATAGACCCAGTGATCTCTTGCCAGTGGAAAGTATTTACTATTAGTCACCATCAGCCCTTCATATTGTGTCAACTCTTGAGTGTTAGATGTATAGTGAGTAAATATCCCGCCCAACAGGATTATTTTCTACAGTTGAGCGCTGGGTCTTATTATGATATTGTCCGTATAGAGTGTAGGTTAGCCTGTTGCCTAGCAACAGTGGAGACAGTTTTTTTGAGCACTTCTTTGATATTCAGAGTATCCGGACCATTGGCAGGGCAGGCCGTGGCGACGGAAAGTGATGTCACACACAGCCGCTGGACTCAAAAGATGGATAAGCTGCGTAGGCAGAGGGTAGCCCTAATTATGCGAACGCTGTCATGTTGGTGGGGTGGACAAGACCCGGCATGCGCGGGTGGACTTGCCCTGTGCTGGGCGTTTCCCCGCATGTCCGTATAAAGGGTTGTAGTTTTCGCACAACAATCTACCTATCCTCCCCTGATTTGTCTTTATCTGTATTGGGCTGTGTCACTGAATGCTTTTCTGCCATTTCATCTTGGATGTCATCTCGCCACCTCAAACTTAATATTTCCAAAACAGAGTTCATTATATTTCCACCGGCCAATAGCAGTTACTTACCTGATATCTCTATCACTGTTGAGAACTCTACAATCAACCCTACCCCACAAGCTCGCTGCCTAGGCGTCATACTTAACTCAGAACTGTCCTTTGCTCCCTACATTCAATCTGTCTCAAAATCATGTTACATACATCTGAGAAACATATCCAAAATACGACCATATCTTACACAAGACACTGCTAAAACCCCAATCCATGCTCTCATTATCTCCCGCATTGATTATTGCAATAGTCTTCTTACTGGTCTTACTAAGAAGAGACTCTCACCACTACAATCCATTCTGAATGCAGCTGCAATGCTAATATTCCTCACTAGACGTTCATCGTCTGCAGACCCTCTTTGTCAGTCCCTCCATTGGCTACCAGTATTCTACCGTATTCAATATAAAATACTGTTACTTACATACAAGGATATTAACCATACTACACCAACATACATCTCTTCGTTTATCTCAAAATATCTCCCAGCCTGGCCCCTTTGCTCTTCACAAGATCTACGTCTCTCATTCACACTCATTACTTGCTCCCCTGCACGATTACAGGACTTTCTGCGGGCTGCACCCAATCTGTGGAATACCCTACCATGTACAATAAGACTCTCCTCTAGTCTTCAAACCTTCAAGGGTTCCCTGAAAACTCACCTATTCAGACAAGCTTAACAAATTCCAGAACTGATCACATTACCTTCATAGCTTTCCTATCCAATGATATCCCCATAGTATAGTACACACATATCCCTCACATATTTTCTTTCTTCATGCTCCCATCCTCCTGACCCTGGTTCATCACTGTTGTGATGTGATATCATGCAGCCCACCAAGAGCCTTTGCAATCTGGTGGACAACTACTGTATGCAATAGATAGCACCTATCCTCATGTATCAATGCCTATTTCCCCATAGATTGTAAGCTTGCGAGCAGGGCCCTCCTACCTCTATTACTGTTTGTTTTTACCCAGTTTTGTCTTCTAATTGTGTCCAGTTGTAAAGCGCAACGGAATTTGCTGCGCTATATTAGAAACTGTTAATAAATAAATAACTACAACCCATGCTGAATTAGGCCCACTAGACCATGTGTGTACCCAGCAACATCGGCAGTGACGGGACCTGGTGGGGGAGCTGGCATCGGCAAGTGTATACACACTTGCCGATGACGGTGGTGGCCATTCTCCATTTGGCCGCATGGCCCTCACTAGCGATGTCTTCTGTTGGTCCTGCATGTAGGGCCAATGGAGGATGTCACTGACAACACGCGGGATTGTGCATCGTCAGTAACACAGTGGGCACACACTAGACGATTCGCTATCATCTAGTGTGTACCCAGCTTAAGACAGTGGTTCTCAACTCGGTTCACAGAACCCCAAACAGTTCACGTTTTCCAGGTCACCTAGCAGGTGCACAGGTGTATTCACTACTAGCTGACAAATTTTAAAAGATTCACAGGTGGAGTTAATTATTAAACGGGTGATTCTGTGAGGAGAACATGAACTGTTTGGAGTCCTGAGGACAGAGTTAAGAACCTATGGTGTAAGGGAGAGTGTCTAGAGATGTGCGCTTAGTTCTAATCAATCGTCTGGTTTTGCCAAAACCGCCCTCACGTGTTTTAGTTTTGGGTGTGTTTTTTTTTTTAAAATTGATAAAAACAGCTAAAAGGACAAAATGTGGGCCTTTTTCCCCCTACAATATTAATATCCTCCGTTACATTCATTTCCAGTCAATTTTGACCACCTCTCAGCTCATAATATTGTTTTCATCAAAACACATCGGCAGTTTATAGCACATCTATGAAACATTGCAACACAGCAGTGGCACAAAAGAAAAGTGGTACAGGATGGATTTGTATTTGGGCCTTCTCACCCACCCTTATATCAAACCAAACACTTCAGTGACAGGGACTGACACTTTTATGGCTGAAGTGCTTGGTTTTTTTTTTGCCAGCAAACACCAATTTTTTACAAGGATTACTTCTGATCACCAATGAGGAGGTTGTGGATGAGAATGCTGGTGGTGGAGATTTCATGGGCTGGTCCAAACTAGTGGTAGTTGATACTACCTGCTGTTAATATTTTACAAATTATTATAATTTTGTAAAAATACATTTTATTAACGCTCCACAAATGACGTAACATGGAGGAGGTGCCTAGATGATTAATGTGCCTACCTCTACTAACTTTGGCCTCACAAATGCAGCAGATGCCTTCACAAATGTTGTCAGGATTTGGGTAAAAATAATCTCCCACCTAAGAGATGGCTTTTTTTAAATAGGATGCATTTTCAGCAAAAAAAGACGCCCAAAGTTAGTATAGCTGCCTGCTGACTCATGCCAGGCATCTCATGCTGCATAGTGTATTGTGCTGAGGGGATACCAGGGGGGGAAAAGCACCCGCCCTCTCTGTCTACTGTTTGTTTGTGACCCGTCCCTCTTTCCTAGCACCTGATATAATTATCTCCAGGAATGATTGAGCAGCTACCACTGTTTGTCTGCATGTGTCAGAAGGCATTGAATGGGAGCAGAATTTGGAAGGCATGCTGGTCCTTGTAGTGCTAATGCAAGATATTAGGGGTGGCTCTCAGGTAAGCTAGCCCTCAGTCTGGATGCGGTTTTGTGTGAGCCTTTATCATGAGTCCTTACTGTAGACAAATCTCATGGCCCTAAGTGGGCACTGCCATTATGTAGTGTTAGGACTGCCGATATCGGGGAGAAGTCTTGACGTGGCTCAGCAGCTAAACATGTCTTTGCAAACGCATGTAACCAGTTCTCTGAAATTCTATTACCAGATAGGTTCAATTATTGTTACAGGTAATAGTGTGCTGGAGGAATACCAGGGATGGGGGAAAGCACCCCCCCCCCCCCCCCCCGCCTGCTGTTTTTTGTGACACCGCCCCTTTTCTAGCACCTAATATAATTATCTCCAGGAACGATTGAGCAGCTACCACTGTTTGTCTGCATAGCGTATTGAGGAAAGAGGTATGAGGACACATCTGTACTTTCTTAGAATAGACAATGCTGTTGTTCTGACACACACACCACAAATATGCAGCTTTCTTGTCCAGTTGGCGGTTAAGCATATCTAGCTGCTTAGTACATATGCATGATACAATAGTTTCAGAACTGTAGTAGTCATGCATGTAGCGTGCTGACACCATGGTGAATTTCTATAAGTTGTATATGTTATTTACACATTTGACTCATCATGTTCACGTGAAGCATCGGACCTTAATGTCCGCTTTTACTGAATCTTGCTTGACAGTTAGTTCATCAAACAGGAATTCCCCTCCTTTCCCTGGTCTCGCCTACGGTACCTGTCGCAGAACTGGTTCCACTAGTTTGGTCTCAAATGACACCTGCTATCAGCAGAGGCCCTTCAGCCTGGCTGTGTAAACCTAATACAATATAGAGGAATAGATGATATTCTCTTTCTTTCTTTGTACATGATAATGAGGGGAATTTCAAACTTTAAATATTTTTACACTGGAAAATTTGTAAATGTAATAAGACAGTTTGCCCTGTGAATAGCTCTCACTGTGTACGTCATCTTAATTATGAATACAGGTTATAATAGTCTTTCATAAATGATAGCAGGACTTCTGGTATTGTAAGCAACGCTCATAATAGATCTTACGCCTTGGGGGTCATTCAGACTGGATCGCTGCAGCGGTCGCAGTCTGAAGCCCTTTGGGGAGTGCACTGCGCAGGCGAACCCCGGGAGACCCAGTGAGATGCTAAAAGCAGCGCAGGGCTGCGATCGCCTCTGCCTGATTGACAGGCACAGGCGGTCGGGGAGCGGGAGGGGGCGTGCCAACAGCGTTAAAATGCTGTTGGTGTGGCTGCATTGTCTGAACCGTTGTGGGGGCGGGCCGCAGCGGCTGCGTGACGTCACTTGCAGCCAATGTGATCCGGGATGCAATGGGTAGCTGCCTGCCAGCACAGCTAGGCTGAGCAGGCAGGAAGCTACTCGCCAGGTGCATAAGCATTTCGGGTGCAAAAGCATGGCATGGAGGCAATGCTTATGCACCTGGCGAGTAGCTTCCTGCCTGCACAGCCTAGATGTGCTGGCAGGCAGCTGTTTGTGCACCTTGGAATCAATGTGTGTGATCTTTAAAAATGTTATCTGTACAGCGGTCTAACAACAATCTCCTATGTATTGGTTTCTTGACACTTGTTACAAATATTATTTATGTTTATATGTGTTATACAGTGTGACTTCCAATTCCAGCTATGCCACATGGCAACAAGTTCTAAACTACTTGCACTCCGTAGTTATAAAGCCAGGTGAACTCTACACAACCGGCAGCAGCAGAGAAAAGGATTTTCCGTCCATCCTCAGGAGAAGAATGACCTATTATTGAAGTACAGGATATAACATAAATGGAAATACATTCTGCAGGATACATCTATGTGTCATCGTGCACACTCCCTGCATTACAGCCTCCTCTATGTTGTGCACTTGAGTCCCATTCAGTGTCAGCTGGACTGTTATGTAAAATTGTGATGAGTTAAAGGATACATCATTAAAGGACAATTGGAATTATAAATTGATATCAACTCTGCATTGGTTTTGAATTATCTGCTCCCACGAGCGCTGCTGTTCTTTTCTTGTTCTTGCTTTCTATCAGAGGTATACACATTCCCTTCGCAGCAGCGAATGAGGGACCACTAATTACTAATTATTTATTTATTGGCGCTTTAAAGCAGTAACTCTTTTGGGTTGTGGTATTTCATTGTGCACTCTCCCTGCATTACAGCCCCCTCTATGTTGTGCACTTAAGTCCCATTCAGTGTCAGCTGGACTGTTATGTAATATTGTGATGATTTAAAGGACAATTGGAAAGGGGGTTGTGTCTCTTTAGGGGCGGGAATAACACTATTCTGGTAAGGGGCCTAGTAATTCACTTCTAATATTTTTTTTCTGAAGTAGAATTGTTTTGTAAGTATCATTTTCTCATGTATAGAGCAAAACTTCCTGTTTCAGTGCTGTCAACCTTATCTACCCGGCTAAACAAAAAGGGAATTGAAAATATTTTCTTATGAAATATTTGCATGCACACAGAAGGGTAAGAGGATAGGGTGTGGAGAAATTTGTGACAGATTTTTCAACGTCCTTACCGTATTGCTGACGAGAATGAGAAACGCCGAAGGGATGTATTTTGTGGCTTTGTAAGGTATTGATGTAAATGTTACATACTGTACTCTGTATCTGTAAATGTCTCAAGACTCTTCAATTGTACGTAACCAGTAGTATACAGAAGATAAAATGGGATAATAAATATAATGTGCAAGAACAAACCCTGGACATGTTATATTATGGGGCATATTTACCAAAGTTTGGAGATAGATAAAATTGAGAGAGATAAAGTACCAACCAACCAGCTCCTAACTGTCATTTTTCAAACACAGCCTGTAACATGTCAGATAGAAGCCGAAGGGCTGGTATTTTATCTCTGACAATTTTAAATCTCTCTGAGCTTTCATAAATCCCCCCCTGTGTATTTAATAACAATATTATATTTAATGGAGATACCCTTCAACAAAGTGATGTCAAATAAATGTACATAACACTGAAGTGAATTGTACCTCAGTGTATTATTTATGAATTGAGTTTAGACTTTGAAACATTTACACGTGGATGATTTTTTTCTCTAATATATCTGTATTTTTTAATAACCTTTTTGTTATGTCTGCAGATGACTATCAGTAAATGGGTTTGGCCACAAGGGCATATGAGGATTTTTCTATTACTGTTATGTATTGTTCTGTGTGTGTCAGTATAATCTTTTATCTGTAGATTATTCTCACCATAGATTGTATGGGATATCCCCATTGTTTAATTTTTAATCTTAATTTTTTTTTTTTTACTCAACATAACAATTTTCCCATATACAGGGGAAGCTCAGAAAATTAGAATAATATCTCAGAAAATTAGAATAGTAATTCAACTTAAAAGGTGAAACTGATATACTATATAGACTCATTACATACAAAGTGAGATATTTCAAGCCTTTATGTGTTATAATTTGATGATTGTGGCTTACAGCTTAAGAAAACTCCAAATCCAAAATCGCAGAAAATTAGAATATTATATAAAATCAATAAAAAAAGGATTTTAAATACAGAAATGTCGGCCCTCTGAAAAGTATAATCATGAATATGTACTCAGTACTTGGCTTGGGCCCCTTTTGCATGAATTCCTGCCCGAATTCGGCGTGGCATGGATTCTATCAGCCTGTGGCACTGCTGAGGTGTTGTGGAAGACCAGGATGCTTCAGTAGCGGCCTTCAGCTCTTCTGTATTGTTCAGTCTCATGTCTCTCATCTTTCTCTTGGCAATGCCCCGTAGATTCAGAGCAGCAAGTGACCGGAGCCTCCCAACTGCCGTCTTCCCCCCACCGCGGGACGTATGCATCTATACTAGATATGATCTATTCCACCCCGGGTAATCCTACAAACAGTAGTGCGCCCAAGATGGCTGCCTCGCCTGGTACCTTTCAAGGGTGGAATATATAAACCACAGAATTTATTACCCAAAATTACTGCACCAACTATGCATTATGTTTATTGTGCTCTCTAGGTTTTTTGTTTTATTATTTATTTCTGTATGGTTTTCTACTTTCTGTAAGACTTAGGGCCTAAATCAGACCTGAACCACCCAAGGGGAGTGTATATTCGCCGTGCAAGTGTGCGATCGCATGTGTACGCCGAGCTGCTAAAAATCCCTCAGTCAGCGGACAGCTGCAAATCTATTCGCACCTCACTCACCAGTGAATGGTTTTACCAGTGTGTGCAGTCTGTACGCAGCCCAGGACTTACTCCTACAGTGCGATCAGAACAGGCTGATTGGGTCTAGAGCTGACCTCACACACCCTCCCTGAAAACGCTTGGGAACACGTGCGTTTTCCCTAGCACTCCCAGAAAACGGTCAGTTACCACCCACATACGGCCTCTTCCTGTCAATCAGCATGTGAATGGCTGTGCGATTAGAATTTTCGCACCAGCCTGTCGCTGACCGGCGTTGCCTGTTGTTGTCCGACGCGCGTGCGTATTGTGGGGCATACGTATGCGCAGTTAATCACCGATCGCCCGCTGGGCGAAAACGCACAGCAGCGATCAGGTCTGAATCACTCCCTAAATCCTTTGTACTATTTTCTGTGTTTTTGATGCTTGTAAAGCGACTTTGAATCCTATTGGAGAAAAGTGCTGTATAAATAAAATTTATTATTATTATTATTAATCATCTGGAAATCTGTTTTGGATAAACAATTACAGATGTGGGGCATGTATCTGAAAACCTTTTATCCATAGGTATTGCTACACTTCTGTGAATGTTTCATATACAAAGATTTGACCATCAACTGTTTTATTTATTTTTTTCCCTGTAGTTATGAGGAAGCTCCATTGAACAATTTAAATAGAAAGGAGAATGCATGGAATAGGGTGCAAAGACAGAGTTTATCTATTTTTAAATATTTATGTTTAAAATAGTAGATTTTAGGCATGGTACTCTAATGGAATGTACACATGGTGAGATATTTTCTTACGATTTTGTCTATATAGTCAAAATCGTAAGAAAAGTTAGTGCAGATCGCAAGTTGAAAGTCACCGTGCGATCCCGATTCGATGCCGAAGCACGGTCGGCATCGCAAGAATAGATAGACTGTGCAGGCAAGTCAATTTTGATCAACATAGTCAGTATCGCAAGCACATACTGAGTGTGCTTGAGATACTGACTATGTGCCAACCTAGCCCCTGTCGCATAGTAAGAATCAGGCATAGCCCGAATCTCACCGTGTGTATGGGCCTTAAGGGCGGCTACATGCCAAAAAGACACACTACACGATGCAATGAATGACGATACCTTGTTTTTTCCTTCATTAAACTGAGCGGCTGGGCATACGATATTGGCCTGATTGACAGTGCAGCATGGCTGACCAGACAATGTCACATGTGACCCGCGGGAGCGTGCAATTGTGCGTACACACTAGACGACATAGATGATTTGTCATTCCAGTACAGCAAATCAATCCCAATATTACTCCAGCATGTACCCGGTTATGGATCAATGGGTCGACATGTATTAGGTCGACAGTCAATAGATTGACCATTATTGGTTTGGCACATGAAAAGGTTGACACATTAAAATGGTTGACACTGGCCGTGTCGACACACGAAAAGGTCGACGTGGCATTTTTAAACTCTTTTGGCGATCGTTTTTTGCGTAACATGACCAGTAACCCCAATTAGTGCGCCGTGTCCCCTTACATGGCTTGCAAGCTGTGGGCAAGGCACCTCGCTGCAGCGCGGCACAGGTTTCTATTCCCAATCGTAGTCCACGTGGATGGTAAGGTATAAAAAAGAAAGAAAAAAAACTTTTTTATATAAAAAGTCACGCCGAGCTATCCCGTGTCGACCTTTTTCCTGTTTCGACCATGTCACAGATATTTATTACTGTAGAAGGTCATTATCACTCTCAGTTACAGACCATTCTCAGTCGCCCAGCCTGATACAGTTAGTGATATATATTAATATTCATGAAATATGACAAATGAGGTATTATTGAAAGAAAAGAAAAGGGAGATAGATCTTTGCTGGGAATTCACAGTGTGCATCCAGCTGAACAGCAGATGCTCAGCACAGGAGTAACTTCCTCTCTGGTGACAGGATTTTCCCCATTGATACCCATATTCTGTAACACAGAGAGACACGACAAAGAAGTACATGCATTCAGATACAGTGACACATGTGCAAAGGCCAAGATTCCCAACAAGCATGGAAGTGTGATGCAACCTAGTAACTCGTGGAAGAAGGGTGCACAGCCATTCTCACTTATTTGTTAGGAGCAAGGAGTTACATTGACTCATTAGTGTGTGAGGTTTGTCTTCCTATGTCATCATCATGTGACAGTGGCCAGGCATTCTAATTGCTCTGACTCAGACACTGATAAGATTGGAAGTGTTCAGGACTATAAATCATTACCTGGATAATTCTGTGTAAAGTTCAGAATAAATCTTTAAGCGTTATACTGTCTGAAGATAAATACATAATTAAACCATTTTCCATTCCGGTAACCGTCTCCTACTATAGTAGCATGTGACCTTTATAGATAGTATGACAATATTTCCTGTTAGTACCTCCGTTTTCATTACTGTCTGCTATAATTACTTCTAACAGGTCTCTTAAAAGCCTTCTAACTGCTATTCATTTTCTTATTTTGCTGCAGAAAATATGGGATGTATCAAATCGAAAACGAAAGACCGTGGACCGGGGTTAGAAAACGATTTGAAGAACTATCCAGTACGTAAACCTGAACGAACTATTTATGTACCAGATCCAACGTCCAATAAGCAGCAAAGGCCAGTAAGTAGATAGACAAGGAGAGAATACATTCAGTAGCTTGGTTTACACCTCACATTTTCTCTTCCTCTGCGCAGTAGAATCAGGCAGTCTCTGGCTCTGCAGCGTTTGTTGCTTTGATATTCAGGAGTTGGAATTTAAGAAAAACTGGCAAGCCTTCCTGTGTATACCCTCCATTTTAATGTCACATTCTCTGATTGTAGGGATAAAAATATCTTCCTACAGAGTCTGCTCAACTCTCAATGCACCTTAAAAGTCGAAAAAAAGTTTAAACTACACACATCTGTTATGTCCGTTTGCGGATACCTGCCAGTAGTATCTCCCTGCCTGTTAATAAGACCAAAGCTCTAGATGCCGTTTCAGGTGGGAAATAGAGTAGTTTTTATAGCAAAAAAAGAGATTCAGTTAGTCGTTAGGTTCCACCAGTGCTGTAAGTAGACATGTTAGGGCTGTGTGCAGCGCTGCCCGGCTACCTATGTGAGAAGAAGTAGCCGGGCAATGCAGCAGAGCGGTTACGGCGGGGGGATGCGGACACCATAGGGCGCCAGACAGGTGTTGCCGGTGGTCCTGCAGCCACAGTGCATCTGCGCTGTGCGCCAGGCACCACTGGCACACACCTAGTTACAGCCCTGGGTTCCACCAGAACCTCGCAAATACCCCTTTCAGACCGCCAGCTTTTAACACGGGTTATTGCACACAAGCGCGCATAACCCGTGTTGCTGTGAGGTCTGAAAGGGCCCAGTTGAAATAATCCGGGTCGAATGACCCGGTATTTCAATTTGGGTAGCGACCTGGGTCGAACCCGGTACGCTCTGCCGTGTGAACGGGAAAGCCGTGTTGACGCGACTCGTCTCCCGTTCACACTGAGTGGTCGGGCGGCACTTGGAGATTATCTGATTTCTAAGCATCGCCCCCGCACGCGTCACCACCGGGTTGGGGACAGTGGCTCACAAGGGGCTCAGACAGGTCGCACCCGGGAAGCACCCGTGTACGGCTCCCGGGTGCGACCCCCCTCGGGCGTTTTAAAAGGGGTGGCCCTTACAACATGGGTTATCCAGGAAGGGAATCTTGCTAGTTTTTGCACTAATTCCATAGAGACGCGAACAAAAATGAGTGAGCTTTTCCTCCCGTCATTACCTGCAATATGCGCAGCAGCACATTGGAACCTCATGCTTAGCTGAATCTCTCCAGAATAAACGCTTGAACTGGAAATTTGGGTTTTAAAAACTGAAGTGTATGTGGTGTCATAAATATTGTACACACCATAATAGAATAGGGTTGCCCAACATAACCAGTTTTCTAGGGTATATTTGCATGATTTGGAGGCACTTTGCAGCCATGACTTTGAATTGAATTCCCCTAACTGTATACTTAATTGGTGGAGTCCATCACTTGTACAATTGAAGATTGTATGGTGAGGAACATGAGGAAGCAAAATGCAATCTGTCACTGTGAAATCCTTACTCTAATGAAAGCAGGTTATTTATATAATTCTTGGGGAAGTACATTTTTTCTCTAGAGAGCAATGCAACAGTTATGTATAGAGGGAAAAAGCACATTTTGTAGTCCAGGGTGAATTTGCTGGACTGGCAAAATGTAAAAGGGGAAAAAAGTCAGAATTTGCATCTATCTGCTTTGTTGCTTTACTTGTGTGTTTTTGTATTTGTTTTGGTGATTGCACTTTTGTTTTTTGCTCTGAAGGGTTTTGATCAAGTGTAGCGTTCTTGTTTTTATTTTTTTTTGTTGCAAGCTGTAATTGTTTATACTCTGTACAACTAACAAATGCTTAGCGAGGTTTGGTCACGATATGTGTCTTGCCCACATTCCTGAGAATAATGATACTCCAACATTACATATTTCCCTACGAACTTCTATTGGAAGCGAAGGGCAAATGTGTGATGTTGGTGGCTACATGGTGCCAAATTTCCAGCAGTTTCTTCAGCAACTTATGGATATCACTACTAATTCAATTGTCTCAATTAGTCTCTGATTTTGAGGGACATCCTGGGCTCTACAGATTTGAGTCTTATGGTAAGTCTTCATTGCACCTGAACTGCCGGTGCGATGCCCCGCTACATCGCGGGACATCGCACCGGCAGTTCAGGTGCAATGAAGTCGCACCTGAACTGCCAAAGTGATTACCATGCGATCATGCGATAGATCGCACGGTAATCACGTGATCGGCACGTCACCGCCAAGTGCGGGTGCCCATCGCATATCGCAGTGCGATATATCGCATGTGGTTTAAAAACTGCGATGCGAGAAATATTGTGCTTTAGCATTCAATATCCATCACAGTGAAATGGATTCTTCTTAGTACAGTATCTCCTCCCTCTAACACTTCCTTTCTTTTCTCTGGTCACAAGGTCACGCTTAAAGAGCATGGGGCAGTTCTCCACTTCCATAGTTACTGACAGGTTTATGACAGTAGTTATATATTGCTAGTTTAGCTCTCCCATTATCCCATCCTTGCCCTGGTATTTACTGGGTAGTCACTAGTAATCTATGGTGCCTTTTATAACTGGAAACAGAATATCTCAGTGAGCTCAGGTACTTCTATTTTGTTTGCTTCCATCCACTTATGGATGAACTCACATTTTGTTTTTCAACTTTAATTAAATATTCCCTGTACTAAATCCTCTCCCTTCTTAATAATAGTATTTTGCTTGGGGACTGACATAGCATCACTAAGGCTCTCAATATACTACTTTGAATGTCTTGCTACGGAGAGGCTAAAGCAGTGCTGAAAGTGATAGCATAAAGTCAGGTCCCTGTTAAATAAAGTAAATTTTGAGGATCCAGTGATGGGGTAACCAAAGCACTGCTATTGTGAGGAGATCAGGATAGGGTTGCCATTTCCTGGGGTAGATGGGCACGTCCAAACATAAAGCAGCCAGGAAAACAGCAAACCAGTCCAGGGTTTTCATGCAGTCTAGCCATGGCTAGTTTTAATGTGCAGTACGTAACATAAAAATACATCCTTGCCTGTCTGGGCACTAACTAAACATAATAGATTCCCTCTCTCAGAGTGGTAGGACTTAATGCCCCTACCACAACACAGGCATATGCACAGTACTTACAGTTAGTAAATCACAGTGTCTCATAACAGGCCTGCTGCCTGTTACTCCAGGTAGTGAGCCAAGCCTTGACACAGTTTATATCAGCTTCTTTCAGGTGCATGCACTAATCCGCTCTTAGGCTGAAGGATTAAAAACCTGAAATAAGCTTTATCGGTGGAGCCCTCCCTTCTCTCTCACACCCATTCCCTTAGGACCCATTATCCGGCTATCACTAAAAGCCCAAACTCTACTCAAGTCTGTTTAGCAGAAACTGACATTTCCTGGGAATGTAAATCACATACTGCAGGTCAAAAACCTGGGACAAACATACTTCCCATTTATCACTTTACCAGAGCTTTTATGATAGACAATACAATAATATTGATGAACCCCTGCATAAGTGAAAGCTCATTCGCTAGGGACACTTTGGCATGCACTGCTATAGATCATCCCCATTTACTCCAAAGTTCAAAAGTTCATTATAGAGATCTGATGCCATGAAACAACTGTATCAGGCACTAACATCTATGCTATTCATCATTCTTCATTTCATTGAGTTTTGTTTACGATGATACAACTGCAGTGCAGACCACACTTATAAATGCTACCCCGTAGATGCTACTGGTCACTCAGTGCTGTGCCATGCCATTAGAGAGCATAGAACTGAAGAGCGTGATTGATTGCATCTGCACAGAGAGCGCATATCAGGTGCATGCTCTTTAGAGAAAATAGGTGTTGTATGTATGAAAGAACCAAATCTTGGGCCGGATGTAATGATGCCCGAGATCGCGGGAGGTTTTTGTTAAAGGGGCAATCAACCATACCAACCATATCAACCATACCTTGTACGTGATTGCCCTTTTAAAAAAACGTCTGAGATCGGCCAGCATCTCGCACCTCCAGCGATATCGGGCGTCATTACATCCGGCCCCATAGTCTTCATCCTGTTTTGGCTGATATGGTGGTAAGGCCACGAGGCTGAATTGAAGTGCTTGTGTCTTAACCAGCTGTTTTAATATGATCAAGAGACGCTATTAATTGCAAAATAATGATGATAGGATATTTTACCCTTCTCCAGACACTGATAACATTTGAAGAATAATACGTTTTATAGTGTGCTTTTTATTATAAGCCAGCTACTGTATAACCCCAAGAAAACCTGCACACTATGGATCACTGGTCTTGTTTCAAACCTAAAAATATGTGCCCTTTTCTATTTTTTTTTTTTTAAAGAAGAATACCCTTGCAGAAATATTTTTAGCAGATATGTTTCAGATTCCAACCTAAAAGCGGAACATGTTCTCTTGCAGAGGAAGTGTGATTATTTTATATTCGCTTTGCAGTAGCTAACTTAAAAAAAATAACATTACTGTATTTGAGTACATCTAGTACACTGCCGATCAGTACCGGAACCACTAAATGTATAGGCACCCGAGAAAGCAGCGGCTGACACCCTTCACGTTTCTTCACCTAAACTTACATTCATTATGTTTTTTGCTGTTAACAAAATACTACGGAAGGTTTCCTCTGGATTCCTGATTTACCCCCCTCATCCTATAAACTCAAATTCATGATTTATTTGCATTTTAAAGAAACAATTGTCTTTCCCTGCAAAACAGTTTAGGGCTTAATGGTAAAATTTTTCCATTTCTAATACCCCTATCACAAAGCACAAATAACCCGGTATCGACCCGGCATATTGCCGGAACGACGCGGATCAGTGTGCGGTGTGAAAGCACCATGTCGGAATTCCCGGGTCGTCTGACCCGGTAATTCAACCCGGGTTATAAGAAGGGTTATTCCTAGGTTGAATACCGGGTCAGTGGCTGCGTAAAAGGATTCCGACCCGTTTACTAGATAGGGAGAGGCGGCGCAGAGATGAGCTCATCTCCCAGAGACGCCTCTGCCCCACGCTGCCTGCTCCGCCCCCCGACGCTATGGCAATCGACTTGGCATATTGCCGGGTCTGGAAGACAGCGAAAGGGGTAGCAGAGTCTCCAATGCCGAATCCCACACGGGAAGGACCCGTTTCCAATTTCAAGGTGGGATCTGGCATTGGAGATGTGAAAGGGGTATTACTAGCAAAACTCTATTGATTTCTGAGCAAATTATATCATGGGATAGACATAAGGATATCCTTACAAAGAAATATGGATCAAATAAGGTTTGAGATAAAAATATGGTAAAATAAAAAAAGGGGCAGATTAGATGGACCAAGGGGTTCTTATCTGCCTTAAAATGTCTTTGTTTCTATATCTGGAGCCCATTCAGTTTCCCATTTTTGTGTCTATTTAGGAAAAAGTGGCTGTAAAATAGCATTATCACCATTACTGATCATTAAGTGTTGCTGGGGCAGCAGGGCGAAGTAATGATCATCTCCCTGGTGACGCTGGCCAGGCAGAGGAAATCACAGTGTTACATTATAGACGGCCACTTAGGGAACTTCCACGCAGGCATGTACACTGAACTGGAAGACCAGTAACTTTTTTCCATTGCAGTTAAGCAGGGTTAGGCACTGGGGGGAGGAGGGTTAGGGTTAGGCACTGGGGGGTGGGGGGAAGATTAGGCCGCGGGTAGGCAGGGTTAGGGGTAGTGTTAGTTTAGTTGCTTGCCTCTGTTGGGATTTTGGCAGTCAGGATGCCGGTGTCGGTATTCTAATTTCCGGCATCCTCACTGCCGTTATCCTGTACCGGGTGTGGTATGGAGGGTCGACAATGTCTAGATCGACCACTATTGGTCGACAGTAAGTATGTCGACATGGGTTCTAGGTCGATAGTGACTCTAGCTCGACATGTAATAGGTCGACAGGACATAAGGTCGGCATGAGTTTTTATTACTTTTTTTGGTGTCGTTTTCTCCGTACGGTTACCGGGAACCAGGGCCGGTGATAGGGTGTTCAGCGCCTCCCCTGCAAACTATATATTTGCGCCCTCCCATAATTGACAAAGGGACAGCGTGCATTTAAAAAGGTGTGCGGTCTCACAAGGAAGGGTTGTGGCCACACAATAATTTCCCCATTTCAAATTACGCCACAGAGTAGCACAATTTTATTCACATTACTCCACAAGTAGTAGCGCCTCTAATACACATAAAACTCACAGTAGTAGCGGTGCTTATACATAACGCCCCCAGCAGTAGCACTGCTGATACAAAATGCCCCCAGCAGTAGCACTGCTGATACATAATGCCCCCAGCAATAGCGCCGCTGATACATAATGCCCCCAGCAATAGCACCGCTGATACGTAATACCCCAGCACTAGCGCCGTTGATACATAATGCCCCCAGCAATAGCGCCGCTGATACATAATGCCCCCAGCAATAGCGCCGCTGATACATAATGTCCCCAGCAATAGCGCCGCTGATACATAATGTCCCCAGCAATAGCGCCGCTGATACATAATGCCCCCAGCAATAGCGCCGCTGATACATAATGCCCCCAGCAATAGCGCCGCTGATACATAATGCCCCCAGCAATAGCGCCGCTGATACATAATGCCCCCAGCAATAGCGCCGCTGATACATAATGCCCCCAGCAATAGCGCCGCTGATACATAATGCCCCCAGCAGTAGCGCTGCTGATACATAATGCCCCCAGCAGTAGCGCTGCTGAAACATAATGCCCCCAGCAGTAGCGCCGCTGATACATAATGCCCCCAGCAATAGCGCCGCTGATACAGAACGCCCACAGCAGTAGCGATGCTGATACAGAACGCCCCCAGCAGTAGCGATGCTGATACAGAACGGCCCCAGCAGTAGCGATGCTGATGCATGACGCCCCCCGAGTAGCGGCGCTGATACATGACACCCCCAGTAGTAGCGGTGCTGATACAGAGTGCCAGTGCTGTAACTAGGCCGTTTGGTGCTGTGTGCAAGAAACGGCATTGGCGACCCCCCATGCAAGATAGGGGCAGTGCGTGCCGTAGGCACGAGAAAAATATATAGGGGCGTGGCTTCATGGGGAAGGGCGTGGCCACAAAATAATACCAATTCATACTACGTGCACAGTAGCGCCATTACACCAGGTAGAGCCCCTTTTACACATTACGGCAGACAGTCCCCCTTTTTACACATTACGGCAGACAGTGTCCCCTTTTTACACATTATGGCAGAGAGCATCCCCTTTTTACACATTACGGAAGACAGCGTACTCTTTTTACACATGACGGCAGACAGCGTCCCCCTCTTTACACATTACGGCAGACAGCGTCCACCTTTTTACACATTACGGCAGACAGAGTCCCGTTTTTACACATTACGGCAGACAGAGTCCCCTCTTTACACATTACGGCAGACAGCGTCCCCCTTTTTACACATTACGGCAGACAGAGTCCCGTTTTTACACATTACAGCAGACAGAGTCCCCTCTTTACACATTACGGCAGACAGCGTCCCCCTTTTTACACATTATGGCAGAGAGCGTCCCCTTTTTACACATTACGGCAGACAGCGTACTCTTTTTACACATTACGGCAGAGAGCGTCCCCCTTTTTACACATTACGGCAGACAGCGTCCCGCTTTTTACACATTACGGCAGACAGAGTCCCCTTTTACACATTACGGCAGACAGCGTCCCCCTCTTTACACATTACGGCAGACAGCATCCCCCTTTTTACACATTACGGCTGACAGAGTCCCCTTTAGTTTTTACACACTATGGCAGACAGCGTCCCCTTTTTACACAGCGAGCCCGCCCCCCCGCCTCCCCCCACACATATGCATACTCAGGAAAACACACACACACACACACACACACATTTCTCATGCACTCTCTCCACACTTACCTATCACAGTCTGGATGGCTGGATCTGGGGCAGCATGCCCTCCTCAGCAGCAGTCTTGTGGTCCCGTTTAGCCCCGCCCCCTGAGTCCGTTTAGCTCAGGCATCTTTCCTAATGCTTGTTCATGCTGCCGGTGCCGCTGCAGTGTGATAGGCACAGCAGCAGCAGGGGTCTTAGCACAGGGATGCAGAGCAGGGACAGCGCCTCTCCCCCCTGGCGCCTACCTGCACTGCATCCCTTTGCTGAGCGTCTTGCGCCGGGCCTGCCGGGAACCCCAATTAGTGCACCGTGTCGCTATGCTTCGGGCAAGGTGCCTCGCTCCACTACCGCTGTTCTCAGCACAGGTTACCATTCCCAATTGTAGTCCATGTGGAGCGTAAGAGATCCGGTCTGAAGATCGACAGTATCTAGGTCGACAATGTTTAGGTCGACCACTATAGGTCGACAGTCACTAGGTCGACATGGATGGAAGGTCGACAGGGTTTCTAGGTCGACATGTGCTAGGTCGACAGGTCTAAAGGTCGACATGAGTTTTTCAAATTTTTTTCCTTTTTTTGAATTTTTTCATACTTAACGATCCACGTGGACTACGATTTGAACGATAATCTGTGCCGAGCGAAGCGGTAGCGGAGTGAAGGCACCATGCCCGAAGCATGGCGAGCGAAGCGAGCCATGCGAGGGGACGCGGTGCACTAATTTGGGATCCCGGTCACTCTACGAAGAAAACGACACCAAAAAAAATCCTCATGTCGACCTTTAGACCTGTCGACCTAGCACACGTCGACCTAGAAACCCTGTCGACCTTCCATCCATGTCGACCTAGTGACTGACGACCTATAGTGGTCGACCTAAACATTGTCGACCTAGATACTGTCGATTTGATGAACCACACCCGGAGCGTAAAGTATGAAAAAGTAAAAAAAAATTAAGAAAAAAAAATGTGAAAAACTCATGTCGACCTTTTGTCCTGTTGACCTAGAACATGTCAACCTAGAGTCCCTGTTGACCTAGAAACCATGTCGACCTACTTACTGTCGACCAATAGTGGTCCACCTAAGTCTTGTCGACCTAGAGACCGGATACCTCCTGTACCCAACCTGTAATAAATAACCGTGATTGAAAATAGAAGACCCAACACCAATCCCATGGTAATGGTATAGCACTAATCATCCTCCATGAAATCACATGCTGATACTGAAGGTCATATATGACCCACAGAGCTGCGGCACAACTTTGAACCCGTTGTGTGTCTAGATTTGTGCAAAGGCACCTAAATTTCCACTAAGGGGCATAGGGCTTGACTTGGAGATGGGTGGAGTAGCACAGATGCTGTGTCTTTGTACGCAGCGGCTGTGCTAAAATATGATAATGCCATAGGAGGTGTCTTGTGTAACTCATACCGGCTTCTGTGATCCGCTGCTGCATTGGCAGCATCAGATCACTCTGCTTGCACAATGACTCTCATCTCAGTAACTGTCCGGTTATTTGGTATAGCCAGTGTTTTAACGCTGACGAGGTCGGTGAAGCTGTGTCCAAGGGCGCAGCCAGTGGCCTCTGCACACCCAGAAAATGGAACAAAAAAAACAAAAAAAAAGAGAGGTCGCACAGACATATGTATTTACTGTGTCATTATTCTTACAATAAGTCACATTCAGTCCTTTCCCATAGAATTAAATCTTGTTATTAATCAATCAATGTTATTATTTGGGAGGTGCTCCTAGGAATAAATGATGTACATATAAAGACCAAAAAGACGGAAGTATTCCATATAAAGGGCACACTCGCACTTTGTGACAATAAACTATAAGTCAGATATCATTTTTAATATCTAACCACAAATGTTAAAATATAACTTTTATTTAATAATGCTCTAAAACTTTCTGCGAAAATATTGTACAAGTGAAAAAAGGGGGGATGTGAATATAATAAACAAATGTGACATAAAAGTTCAGCCCTGCAAATGTCAATTCTTCACTCTCTCAAGTGTTATGTATCCATGTTTGTTACAATATTCTGTTTCTTAGGGTGTGTACACATGGTGAGATCCCTGCTATGTTCGATTTTGACTATACGATTTCCCTTGAACTCCCCCAGAGCCCAGATAGCACAGATTGTACAGATTTTGACTATCTGTGCTTGAGATTTTGTCTATGTACGACTTTGACTAAGTGCCAATTTTGACTATACTTTGTACTAGATAGTACACTAGATAGTCAAGATTGACTTGCCTGCACAGTCTATCTAGCCTTACGATACTGACCCCACGGGAGCGCGCATCGGGATCGAGTCTGTATCGCAAGCTGCCTAGCACCATGAGATATGCACTAACTTTTCATAAGATTTTGACTATATAGTCAAAATCTCACAGATTTATCTTGCCGTGTCTGTATCAAGTTAAACTCTGAGATGAGTAATTCCACTACTTGGGACTGGGCTACCTTCTAAATTTATTTCTCTCAACATTAACAGTGTGCACATCACTGTTTATGCAAATATCTTCTATACATAGAGACAATATCATGTATAGTCTTAATGTATGGATTTCTGCTTCTCAGGTAGACATAGATGTCTGTCTCATGGATTCATCTATTAGATTATCTGGTCTGGGAATAAATGCCAAATGTTCTCCTATGATATTTCCTTCGGCTGTATTCTCTATTAAATGAGGCCGTCCAGTCCAGAAGAATTATTCTTCTCTATAGATATGTTTTAATACTGTGCGTCTAATTGTGTTTATATATATATATATATATATATATATATACAAAACTGGTGAGGTCGGCACTCACTTATGTCGACATCTGCCTGGGTGCCGTCCTAAAGTCCAATGGATATCGAATGTGGTTCTAATAGAGAGGGGTATGCATCCATCCACTCATCATTTATATAGAACAGGAGGCACTCACAGGTCTTTGTAAAAGAGTGTATTCTCAAAAATTCAATAAAGTGATTGGCACATGCTGCCAACGTTTCAGCGCCGCGCAGGGCGCTTTTCTCAAGGCTGTGTGCAAAGCTACAATATATATGCTTAAACGCAACACAATGCAAATGATTGAATAGGGAACTGCAGTGTGTTATAATTTAGATAATTTACTCAATAAGGAGATTGTGGGGTATATGCAATTGCGGTCGAATTCCCGAAAATTTCGAAAAACGGGACTTTTTCGCCCCCCAAAAAAATTCAACAATGCAATACAGTACTTTTCGTCAAAAAAACGGACTTTTCAAATTCGACTTTTTGAAATTCGACATTTCTGCAATGGTACAAATGCGGCTTTTCGACAAAAGTATATTCAATTGAAGAATGTAAATTCGACAACAGTGCTTTTCGTCAGTAAATTCGTCATTTTCAATCCGCCTCACTTTGCTGGCGGAATGTAATAAAAAATGTTAAAAACATGTTTTTTTGTGTTTTTTTATTGCTAATAGCATATCTATTTATATTAGAAGGGATTAGGTACTTGGTTTGTCTATTTAGGAGGCACAAGTATTATTTATATATTTTTAAAAATATTTATTTTTATTTTTAAATGGAATGGGTTAAAAACCCGAAAAAAATTGCGTGGGGTCCCCCCTCCTAAGCATAACCAGCCTCGGGCTCTTTGAGCCGGTCCTGGTTGCAAAAATACGGGGGGAAAAATGACAGGGGATCCCCCGTATTTTAACAACCAGCACCGGGCTCTGCGCCTGGTGCTGGTGCAAAAAATACGGTGGACAAAAAGAGTAGGGGTCCCCCGTATTTTTTGTACCAGCACCGGGCTCCACTAGCTGGACAGATAATGCCACAGCCGGGGGACACTTTTATACCGCTCCCTGCGGCCGTGGCATTAAATACCCAACTAGTCACCCCTGGGCGGGGTACCCTGGAGGAGTGGGGACCCTTTCAATCAAGGGGTCCCCCCCCAGCCACCCAAGGGCCAGGGGTGAAGCCCGAGGCTGTCCCCCCCCCCCCCCATCCAAGGGCTGCGGATGGGGGGCTGATAGCCTTGTTGAAAATGAAAGAATATTGTTTTTTTGCAGAAGAACTACAAGTCCCAGCAAGCCTCCCCGCAAGCTGGTACTTGGAGAACCACAAGTACCAGCATGCGGGGGGAAACGGGCCCGCTGGTACCTGTAGTTCTTCTGCAAAAAAAATACCCAAATAAAAACAGGACACGCACACCGTGAAAATACAACTTTATTTCACACATGCCGACACATACATACTTACCTATGTTGACACGCCGACTGCCACGTCTCCAATGTCGAAGAATCCTCGGTACCTGAAAATAAAATTATACTCACCTAAATCCAGTGTCCTGTGATATTTGTAATCCACGTACTTGGCAAAAAAAACAAAACGCATACCCGATCCACGCGGACTGAAAGGGGCCCATGTTTACACATGGGACCCCTTTCCCCGAATGCTGAGACCCCCTGTGACTCCTGTCACAGAGGGTCCCTTCAGGCAATCAGGGAGCGCCACGTCCTGGCACTCTCCTGATTCCCTATGCGCGTCTGAGCTGGCAGACAGCGCATCGCACAGCACCTCCATTAGTTTCAATGGTGGGAACTTTGCGGTCAGCGGTGGGGTTACCCGCGGTCAGCCGCTGACCGCGGGTGACCTCACCATTGACCGCAAAGTTCCCACCATTGAAGATAATGGAAGGGGCTGTGCGATGCGCGTCTGACAGCTCAGACGCGCATACAGCCAATCAGGAGAGTGCCACGACGTGACGCTCCCTGATTGGCTGAAGGGACCTTCTGTGACAGGAGTCTCTGCATTCGGGGATGGGACCCCTTTCAGTCCGTGTGGATCGGGTATGCGTTTTTTTTTTTTTTGCCAAGTACCTGGATTACAAATATCACAGGACACTGGATTTAGGTGAGTATAATTTTATTTTCAGGTACCCCGGATTCCTCGACATTGGAGACGT
Source organism: Pseudophryne corroboree (assembly GCF_028390025.1). NCBI lineage: Eukaryota > Metazoa > Chordata > Amphibia > Anura > Myobatrachidae > Pseudophryne > Pseudophryne corroboree. The sequence goes on from NC_086448.1 coordinate 673,728,856, forward strand.
GGCAGTCGGCGTGTCAACATAGGTAAGTATGTATGTGTCGGCATGTGTGAAATAAAGTTGTATTTACACGGTGTGCGTGTCCTGTTTTTATTTGGGTATTTTTTTTGCAGAAGGACTACAGGTACCAGCGGGCCCGTTTCCCCCCCGCATGCTGGTACTTGTGGTTCTCCAAGTACCAGCTTGCGGGGGAGGCTTGCTGGGACTTGTAGTTCTTCTGCAAAAAACAATATCTTTCATTTTCAACAAGGCTATCAGCCCCCCATTTGCAGCCCTTGGATGGGGGGGACAGCCTCGGGCTTCACCCCTGGCCCTTGGGTGGCTGGGGGGGGACCCCTTGATTGAAGGGGTCCCCACTCCTCCAGGGTACCCCGGCCAGGGGTGACTAGTTGGGTATTTAATGCCACGGCCGCAGGGAGCGGTAAAAGTGTCCCCCGGCTGTGGCATTATCTGTCCAGCTAGTGGAGCCCGGTGCTGGTACAAAAAATACGGGGGACCTCTACTCTTTTTGTCCCCCGTATTTTTTGCACCAGGACCAGGCGCAGAGCCCGGTGCTGGTTGTTAAAATACGGGGGATCCCCTGTCATTCCCCCCCCCCCCCCCGTATTTTTGCAACCAGGACCGGCTCAAAGAGCCCGAGGCTGGTTATGCTTAGGAGGGGGGACCCCACGCAAATTTTTTCCGGGTTTTTTACCATTTTTTGTACCATCTGAAAAGTCGATTCAAAATCCGTCAATTGGTCCGTTTTTTTCGACAGCGGGACTGTCGAATCCATTTTTTGTTGAATATGTCGAATTCCGGCACCGGCCGGTCGGAATTCGACGGTCGAATTGTGTCGAATTTAAAAACGGGCGAAAAATTGCCGCAATTCGCCCGGAATTGCATATACCCCTATATGTTACATGTAAAAGATATCCCTTGTCATTGAACCTTTATAGTCCCAACACTTATGCATATGTATTGGCAATGTCTTATTAGGGCGCGTTTGATAAGATATATATATAATATGGACCATTTAATAATATATTGTCCTTATATCACACAGCCCAATTTATACCTACTGGTCACAGGTTATGTTTCCGGACCCGCATACAATAATATATATATATATATATATACCAACAAATAGAAAACTACAGCACTCGCCACCCCAGAAGCGGGGTGCAGTATCCGCACTCGCCACTAATAGGGTGGGGTGCATGTAGCCCATGGCCACCTACTCAAAAATATAGAAACAAAAAGTTCAGCACTCACCAAAATGAGCTCACTTATCCTCACAACATCAATGAATAAATGAATAAATGATGGGGGTTTAGTTAGTGAATTGGCCAATGCACGGAAGACTGCATACCGCTCGCCATTTTGTGAGGATAAGTGAGCTCATTTTGGTGAGTGCTGAACTTTTTGTTTCTATATATATATATATATATATATATGGTAGTGATGTATAATTGGGGTATATTTAGTATGTATACAGATGTGGACAGATGATTATATATGTCTTGACGTCACATAATCCAATTTATATTTGTTGGTTATGGATTATATCACAACCTTTATAACCTCAGTGTAATTGCTATTAACTTGACAAGGGTCTGTTTCATGGTGCTTAATATTTATCACACATAAATGATGATTGACAATCAGCCACTATCTTAAACAGTATGCTATTTATAGTATCCTAGTTAGCAATTAATATTATCAGCATAACAGGTGATAATATTGCCGCTATCACGACTTGAATTAGAAAATCATTGGCATTGGAAAAAGTGTGCTGGTCTTATCCGTGCCCCTGGTGGAGTTTAACGAAATGGCTGGATATATGATTGATTGACCCTGCACCTACAAAAAAATATTGGGTGTTGTGCGACATTTTTTGCAAATACATATCTAGGGTGATTCAAAAGTCACAGTACACCCTACCTTTTGTTTCAAAAACTGTGCTGGAAATGGAAAAACTGACTTAGATTCAAGATGGCTGATTTCAAGATGGCGCCTATGTTCGGTACATACCCTAAAAGATAGCCCACTTCGCCCATTTCTTACTGGAGTATTCAGTTTTCCCATTTCCTACACAGGGTGTACTGTGACTTTTGAATCACTGTGTGTGTGTGTGTGTGTGTGTGTGTGTGTGTGTGTGTGTGTGTGTATATATATATATATATATATATATATATATAGTTCCAGAGGAGGTCGCACTCGCACATAAAGATATATGACATCAACTGGGGTGACTCCCAAGAGGTCCAGAGTATTAGTCCGGGCATCAACTTATAGAAAGGCAGTATAAAGGGGCACTCACCAGAGTATTGCACGTAAAAGCATTAATTTTTAATTCATACTTATCAAGGTGATTTCAAACAAGAGTTCTTTCAACGTTTCGATCCCTCAGGATCATCGTCAGGAAAATACAGCGATAGCAGCATGTACAGAGATTTGCATCTGTTCATATACACCAGTGTCTAGTAGTCAATGCCTAATAGGTCTCCTAATATACCCACAGCACATGCAATTAAATCAACCTAATTGATCACAGGCATAAAATAACTGAATACCTGGGAAAGTGTAAAAATGAAGCAAATCTCTGTACATGCTGCTATCGCTGTATTTTCCTGACGATGATCCTGAGGGATCGAAACGTTGAAAGAACTCTTGTTTGAAATCACCTTGATAAGTATGAATTAAAAATTAATGCTTTTACGTGCAATACTCTGGTGAGTGCCCCTTTATACTGCCTTTCTATATATATATATATATATATATATATATATATATAATATTATATTTTTTATTTTTTCCCACTCTGATCATCCGTCCTGGCTTGGTCTTTTTGTACCCGCGCTACTCTCCACTCTTCCCACTCAGACTGTGTGGGGTCTGTGCCTTTCCCACCTGAACAGGAAGTTTATAGTAGCTGTGCAGGGAACCTGGTAGGGCATAGCGCTAGTGTGCATGATTAAAAGGTAGTCTAAATAATAAATTCTTGAAACTCTTCTCAATACTATTTGTCATTTCATTTCAGTTACATTTCGCATACTAATTAGCATGCAAAAGTTTATTTAGCATTTTAAAACAAGACTATAGCATAAATTGGACCCCTCACTTCCGCAGTTATTACATCAGTATGCTCGCTTGTACTTTGACTTATCTATTGATCCCTATTGTCTAATAGTTTATCTTCCTATTTTGTATGAGTTACAGGATAATAGGTATTTTATCTGCACTATATGAGTACCTGTGTTGTACTGTATATTTGATGATATTCTCGGTTACTTTATTTCCTTAGGAAGAATAAGGAAACTGTTGATTTCAATTTGCTTTTTATTGTAACAGACTTTGCTTCAATAAAAACATTAAAAAAAAAAAGAAATTTCCGATTTTAAATGAGGAGCACAGTTTTCTCAAAGGTCTAATATTTCCCCTCGCCAAGTTAGTGAATAAATGGGTTTATTGGTTTCCTGCTGCTGTAATGGTAAAGGATAAGTCATTTTGTTTACAAATCAATAAGCAATAAACAAGTCAAATGGCACATATCTGGTGTAAATTGGATGCCAACTATTATTGGAGATTCTGTCATCAGAGAGTAGATCCTTTTCTAAGATCATGTATGTTCTTCATCTGGCCCTGTTCTTATTGAATGTAGAGGCAAAAATATTTGGGTCCTTTCAGATTGTCTCCATTTGTATTAATCAGAGCTACGTCATTGCACTCCGCACTGTACTCATGATGTATCATTTTCTTGTAGCAACAAAATGCAGGAAGTCTTCTACCTGGACAAAGGATGCTGCCTGCAGGTATGCTCATTTGATGTTGTCTTGAAATACAATATGTATATAAGTGGTTCCCAAACTTTGTGTTGCAGAACCCAGTGGTGCCACAGGGCACTCGCAAGCGTGTCACGGTTTGGTGGTCCAGGCCTAAATCAAGTTATTTATGGTCAAAGTGATAGGTAAAACCAGGGGTGGTGGTGGCCAATCATACAATCTGTGGACAAACAGAAGCACAACCCTGTCCAATACCACATAATAAACTAAGGATGACATGATAGCACAGCTTATAATGAAAGATTTTTTGCTGAATTTCTCAATAAGAAACTTTTGGCCTCGGGTGCCATGAAAAACATTCTGATACTCTAGGGTGCCATGATTCAAGAAAGTTTGGGAACCACTGATCTATATACAGGTAGAAGAAAAAAAATGGAAACACCAATGTAGAGTTACTTTATACCCATTACGTATGGCCAGTTTGCAAAGTCACTCAGCTGGTGCCTGACTTATGGAGTATGCCATTTTGGGTGTCATTACATAATATCCTATAAATTCTCTATCAGGTTCAAATTGACTAAATGAGAAGGCCATGACATATGGATAACATAAGGTCCATGCTTGTCAGGCCATTAGGCGATCATACGTTTTCTGTGGATGAGTATTGTCCTCCTGGAAGATACTCCACTCATCAGGAAAGAAACAGCGCAGGGTATGGATGTTCTCCGTTAAGTACCATTATGTAGTGATTCGCATTGACTTGATACAGATACATACCTGAACACACAACTATTGAAAACCAGCACTCGGGTCTGTAGAGCGTTTTAGTTGGCAACCTACATGCAGTCATTCTTTTGGCAAGTTCATGGTGAATTCTGATTCATCTGCCCATATTTCCTTTCTCGGCTGTTAACTAGGCCATTCCATGTTCCACTGAACCCACAATGATGCATTACCAGGTGGGATGCCATGTAATCTGACTGTAATAAACTGCTCTATTTAGTTATCGTCAAAGCTTTGGGGATCCGGTCTCTAGGTCGACAAGACTTAGGTTGACACTGTCTAGGTCGACCACTATTGGTCAACAGTAAGTAGGTCGACATGGTTTCTAGGTCGATAGGGACTCTAGGTCGACATGTACTAGGTCAACATGACAAAAGGTTGACATGAGTTTTTCACACTTTACTTTTTAATTTTTTGAACTTTTTCATACTTTACGATCCATGTGGACTACAATTGGGAATGGTAACCTTGCCCGAAGCATGGCGAGCGAAGCGAGCCATGCGAGGGGACACGGTGCACTAATTGGGGTTCCCGGTCACTCTACGAAGATAACGACACCAAAAAAATGTGTATGAAACTGGCTGCTTAGGTTGCGAGAAATTTGCTGTATCTTGATCGTCAGCTCACTTGTTTTGCTTGCACTTTGAATTAATGCATGGATGTCACAATCCTGGAGAATGCACTTTTGACCACTGGTGAGCCTTGCTATTTTTTGTTTATTTTTATTTTTTACCAAGGAGTTACATGTTGACATCCCCTTAGACATTGTTGCTTGTGAACTGTTAGCAGTTTGACCCATCTAGGACACAGAAGCTCCTAACAAATGAGCCCCAACAATTGTAGACATGCTAGCCACAACTCTAGGCAACCAAGGAGGTCTGGCGTTTTTTTACTCCACCTTGACCATGTTAAGATGTTATTTTCTTACTTTACACCTGAGCCACACTTCTATGGAAGCCCTTGCTTTCATTATGACTGGTTGCCCTCATTTATGTAGGTGTTTCCATTTTTCTGCTACATGTTTTCGATTTCTACATGTTATAAAACCACCTTGTTTTTACTTGTTACCAGAAGCAGAGGAGAAGGGAAATATTGTAGTAGCATTGTATCCATATCAAGGGATCCACCAAGATGACCTAAGCTTCAAAAAAGGAGAAAAGTTGAAAGTTCTTGAAGAGTAAGTGCTGCCCATGGTTGGTGTGTTTACCAATGGCTTGTATTACTGTCATTTGTTATAAAGAGTATTTACTGTAAGTGAGAATTTAATTATGCCTCACATTATACCAGTGCAGCCCTGTCATTACTCAATGCAAGATTTGACTAAATCACATTTAAAAAAAAAAACAGAGGTTGTCCAAGAGGTGTACATTGTACATAAATATTTTCAAAGTTGTCCTTGAGACCAGGGGCTATTAGATCGGCAATTGTTGTAAGAGTTATGCTGTGTACTCAATTGCTGATGTATCACTTGTATAGCTGAAGAATTATATATTGTCTGTACCGTTGGCTGTTCTGTACACCTGATATACCCGTGAACCACATCGCTCACGGATATATCGCATTAGCCGCGCAACATGGCAGATGCAGATATATCGTTACATCTGCGGGTGTGTAAGGTCATCCAACCGACCAAACATTATATTGGCTGCAGACTTAATTTGTTATGACGTGACAAGTGGGTGGGCAGATTGTGTCTGCTGGCTAGATATATTGGGCTGAAGATTGGTAAGTATGTACTGTATGCTAAAGATAGTTTGTGCATAAACCTTACCAATCATTAGATCAGTTGGCGGGTTGGCCGGATGGCTGATTCGTCGGCCAATGGTGTTCCCAGCATAAGAGCCAAAGAAGAGGACATTAGTTTGTGGAGTTGAGTGCTATTATGTGAGATTTCTGGGTTATTTAATCCCCACCATGAAGTGAGAAGTAGTTTAGGAAAGGATAAGATTTTCCCAGCTCATAAATGATTTGCTAACATGAAGTAGACTACTAAAGCTTTTATTGGCACTTAAGTTTGATGTATTTCAGGAAGGACAAGATTGGTATTTTGCTTTACAATAGACCTGAGACCTATTTATTTTATTTTATTTTTTAATAAAAGGTCGCTGACACAATGCATTTTGTCATGGAACATGAATGTTAAATATTGGAAAAAATAAAACCAGCATAAATGAGTAAAAATCTCAAGTGAATCACTTCTAATTTGTCATTTTAGAATGAATCCTAGTCCAGTGTATAATCTCATTAGATAGCAGTGTTATCTCCTATTACTAAATTATTCTTGTGACTCGTCTTGTTTGGGAATCACTGATAAAATAATAATAATAATAATAATAATAATAATAATATTATTATTATTATTAGTGGTGTTGATGGTAGTAGTAGTAGTAATAGTAGTAGTAGTATCTTTTATTTTTAGGACAGCACATGATTACTGCTGCGCCGTACAGGGAAACTACAAGTAACAGAGAAACTGACAGATCAGTGGTGCTGTAACTATAGGTTGACAAATCTATGAAACAGTATAGTGTAATAAACCGACAAAGTAGGTAGGAAGCAGATAAGGGGGAGTGGTAGGTAACTTGTGTCTTGCTGGGCAAGTGGAGGTGAGTCACAGGGAGAGCAGGCAGTTCAACATTCAATGACTGTAACAGTGAGTCAGAGTCGCTGAAAGGGACTAGGAGACAAGTGACAATGGGGCGATTTATCAAATATTGGAGCGAGATAAAGTACCAACCAATCGTCTTCTAACAATAATTTTTCTAGAACGGTCTGTAAAATTACAGAATTTGATTGGTTAGTAGTTTTCTCGCTCCACTTTATCTCTCTACAAGATTGATAAATCTCCCCTAAGGAACACTAGAAGCAACGATAGTCCTAAGGATAGATATGAGGAAGGATAATTGATTTAGTGCAAAAATGTATTTATTTATTTAAAAAAAAATTTAAGAACTTCCAATACTATGAATAACCATGGATGCCTTTGGCGGTCTGCATCTCACCCTCATTGTTTTTTTGTTTTGTACTGTTTATGTCCTTCATTCCAACGTACAGTATTTGTGTCGTTTTCCCAGTTAAATGCAATTCAGGCTATGCAGAGTAACAAACCTGTGGTGGAACCGTGTGTGGTTCATAGGGCCGACCACACTTAGTATAGAGAGATCCCAGATGCGCTGTCAAAGCTGCCAGTAAGGGATTGGCAGTCCCAATATTGAAACCAAAGTATACACAAAAGAACTGGCGCTAGTTGTATCTCCAATAATATAAACGGATGGCTAAGATTAAAAATTATTTATTAACATTAATGTAAATTAATTTAATGCTCAATTAAAAAACATGATTAAACATGTGTAAGGCTGAGAAGTAAAAATTAATAAGATATAACTGCTCTCCTTCTAATCCACAGTAGGATCCCGGACAAATATATGCAATTGCTCCCAATAGGTACCGAATAGGGACAGCTGGTATTACTCGTGGTTGTAGTGATGTCCAAAAGCACTTAGGTTGTCCAGCAAGCAAGCTGTAAAGGTGCAGTCCACTGGGTGTTCCAAAAAATGCTGAATTGCACTCGGTCCAATAAATAGATCATATGTCCAGGGAGTCTGTTTTTAACAGTTGTCTTAAGACAACTGAACTGCTGCTGTCCTTCTCCACCTGCGCAAAAGGATCCAGATATGGACTTTTAAAAACAGACTCCCTGGACATGTCGATCTAAGTGTGGTCGACCTAGAAACCGGATACCGGTGGAACCACATGGAAATTAATAGCCTGTGTCTGTCACTGACTGCACAGGGAGTGGTAATTTAACTCTGCTTACCCAATGAAATAATTATTGCTGGTGTATTAAGGTATATGGTTATTTATTCACACATTTAAATATTAGTCTGATGTGTTTACTATAGTAATCGATAACATCTCAAGAGAACCAGACATCATTAAAAATACTCTTCTCTGCAGGCACGGAGAATGGTGGAAAGCAAAATCCTTGATCACCAAGAAAGAAGGATTCATTCCAAGCAATTATGTGGCCAAAGTTAACACGCTAGAGACAGAAGAGTAAGTTCCTGTGTTTTATACAGTTGTCTTGTAATACTGAAGGTCTTCAGATATTCATGGTCATTCTACTGTTTATTTCTCAGATGGTTTTTCAAGGACATTACGAGAAAAGATGCAGAACGGCAACTGTTAGCTCCTGGAAATAGTCCTGGTGCCTTCCTGATCAGAGAGAGCGAAACGTTGAAAGGTTGAGTATTTTACCAGCATATCTCTTTTTGCCCCAAAAAATGTCAAATTAACTCCTATATGTGCTCATTTTTAGTAGTCATGCGTTATCAAAAATAGTAAAAGGTAATGTCTTCTACATTGTGTGTACATGGTACTTTCTTCTTTTTGCATTGTAAATTAAGCTTTTACATATAACTTGTACACATGCACGTTGTGTCATCTTGTTGGAACAGGTCTTGCTTTTGAAGAAGCACACATTCTATTTTGCCTAGAATAAGGGGAAAGCTGCATTGCCAACATTTTTAGTGTATACAATTGGCACGTGCATGACTACTCTGACCTATGGGACCCAGCATGTAGATAGATAGGTGCCCAAATTGGTTAAATATATTGATTGCTTAATAATAATTAGCATGAATTCAAAATTAGCATGAAATCATGGAATTAAGCGTAATAGTGTGCATAAGCTAATAGTTAAGATATATGAGAATACAACAGAAGACCACCCATTGCACAGATATGCGGGAGGAGGGTGTGGATGGAGGAGAGAAGAAGACAGGAGGTAATATCGTAGGCTATATGCCCGGGTCACTTCTGACTTACACTATTGCACGCTAGTATGGCGAGAAGATTAGAGCACAGACAGTCCAACCAAATTCTCTAAATGCCCAATATTGATCTTATTGATTTTGACTGATTTATTGAGAGGTTCTTTGTTAGGTTGTACTTATTGCAGTATAAGAAAAATCGCTCAATATTTTTGGCGATTTTGCATTGTGTGTAGCAAGTTTAACAGAAGAATATTTAAATCATTTCTGGACTGTGGTTTTTAAAATTGTTTGTGCAGTCCCAAATATCTCTCATATAGTTCCTTCTTTATATTTTTTATATTATTTTTGTATCACTATTATCAGGTATAGATTAACCTCACACTATATTAACTGGTAAGCCTGATTCAAAAAGAGTTGCAAAGTATGCAAGACTTATTGAAGGTGTTTTACTTTATGGACGTATACAAAGTTTATGTACTGCAGGGGAGATACATCATACCTTCGAGAGCGATAAAGTGGGGAAGATGCCCATAATCAATCAGCTTTCAGCTATTACTAGCTGTTCTACCCATTCTTTCTAGTTTCTGATTTTCATGCTTGTTAATATAAATGAGTTTTATAAATGTGGTAAATCTATAAAGCTGTAATTTTGAGACATTTTAATGTAAGTAAATATTAATCCACGGTTCTTGGCGTTACCCGAGGAGCACCCATAGCAGATACGGTACAAAGTGACAGGACCATTTTTGTAGTTTATTAAATTCTATACACTGGAGGTGCAATCCAAATTTTGATCCGATTGTTCGTTTGGGCATTATCGTTCACGCAACGCAAGCTACTCATCGGTAATGACGTCATTATGTCAACCCCCTTTTCATCCCCTTAGGGGAGGTTTTTTAAAATTCTAATCATGTCCTTTTCCTATTCCCACCTGAAGAATAGCTATGTTTTATTTCAGCTTCCTAACATATCGGGAAGTAAGAGAATTACTGATGAGTCAGTGAGTGAGTGAGGGCGGGCTTTCACATTTATATGTATAGATTTATCTAGCATAGTCTATAAAATTACTGATTAGAAGATGAATAGCATCTTTTTCAAAGGTTTGATACATCTCCCTTTAATTTGGAGATGTCTTTTGTAAATGGGGTCTTAAGTGCTGTATTGTATATCACACTGGGTCTATAAATTACACCTGTTCTAGTAAATGACTTCTAACCTCTCATTCTCTTATCTTCGCTTTATTAGGTAGCTACTCGTTGTCAATAAGGGATTTTGACCCCAAGACCGGGGACGTCATTAAGCACTACAAAATCAGGACTCTCGATAATGGCGGTTTTTACATATCTCCCAGAATCACTTTCCCGTGTATCAGTGACATGATACACCATTACCAGAGTGAGTTTTTCTAGTTCTGATTTTATATGAATGAACTTTTGTTCTTTATGAGCTGGTGATCTTGATCCCTGGGTATATATCAGTCGTAAAAAAAACGTTTATGGTGTTTGTTAAGTTTCCTTATGAAAAAACATTGTTATGGAACCTCATGTTTGCGTTGCTGGGGCTCTTTGTACACAGTAATGGCAGCTGTGTTATATTACTACTACTAGTGGCAAGTTGAAATAAATATAGTATTATAAATATTCATCTCTGCTACATTATTGCTCATAACTTATTGTAGGGTTTTTGTTAAATGTTTTTTTTTTTTATTAATTCATCCATCCAGGTGAATTAACTATCCGTGATTGAGTTTTATATGAGCAGTAAAAAAATAAAAGGTGGTTGCAAGAGGTGTGCGGGTGGACTTACATTTAAAAAATATAACACTCAGCGCATTCAGTGTGCAGGCTGCAAAATGACTATATGCAGTGGCGGCTGCCGCATGATGGGCTGCACACATTGCATGGAGGAGCCTATCAACACATATAAAAAACATACATGTAATATTGTATGTAATATATGTGCTGGCTTGTCTTACCCAGGGATCTGTAGCCACCTCTGTGTTTCACTGACCTGCTGGCCGCCGAAGCATGGGACATATCCCTCTTCTTGTCTATCATCTTCTATATGCCCGCCTCCTGACTTCTGTGATCCAATGGGAGTCGGTGGCGGACTTATAGAAGATGATAGACAATTGGCTATTGCTGACATCATCCAAATGCTCTTAAACAGAGCAATCAGTGCTGGCAAAACTATATAAAATTAGTTTTTCTCATGTGGACCACTATCTGCACTGCTGTTTCCAGGTTGTGCTGAATCATAATAATTATAATTACATTTTTTAACTATGAATATTTTTTTGTTTGTGAAAAAGTATTATATTTAAATAAATATGTTGTATCAGCTCATCATGGCTGATGGGATTGTAAAGCATAAACTAATGACTTTACACTAACATGATTATGTATCTGGCTCACTGCCTTGAATTCATTTATTTAGTAAATGTATACATAAATATGGTGTGATTGTTTTGATAGTCCATTACAGTACACCCTTTAATTAGTTGTAAAGTTTTCATTAGGCTGGTGTCCTAAGCAGCTATCTTCCTGTAATGTAGCCAATTACAGTCTAGTTTGTAGTCACTCAAGTGTTCTTCTTACTTGGTATTTTTTTCTTTTTAGAACAAGCGGACGGACTATGTAGGAAACTTGATAAGCCATGCTATAGTCCAAAACCACAAAAACCCTGGGACAAGGATGCTTGGGAAATTCCAAGGGAGTCTATCAAACTAGTGAAGAAACTTGGAGCTGGCCAGTTTGGAGAAGTCTGGATGGGTGAGTATTAGGGACTTACTGTTCTCTACCTAAATCTGTTTTTAGCCCATTTGGCAACACACAGTCAGGTCCAGGTGCTTATCTGCAGCACCTGGTGGCTGGCTTTGGGTACACAGTGAGGTGAGCACAGAATAACTTCATCACAGTACACCTAATTGTTGAAGTTGGCATAATGAGGCCATTGGTTTACTAGGTTTATAAGCATTCCTGTATATCTGGTTAGTCATGATGACATGTTGGTTAGAGTTGTCAGTTGTGTTGGTACTTTGCGGACCGCTCTTTCACACTTGTAGTTCTGGAGTTGATTTAGTTTTGCACGATGCAGTGTGGTTCCTAAATCACATATTTTAATATGCACTGAACGTATGATTTAATGGCAAATTCGGGGCAATTTAGAGTGCTGTTCTTGACATTCCAAAGCCATCACAGCATCACATCATGGGCAGTGCTTGAAATTTTCCCCTAATTAAATTGACTCCCGTGTATGTTTTTGTTAAAAGTGGCACTATATGCATGCAACAAGCAGTGGTAAGTAAAATAACATAGCAATAATTGCTACCTCTAGTGACTTTGGTATAACAGCGCTACACACCTGTAAACTGGACCCTCACCTAATTTTCTGGTTAGGCAAAAAATTGGAAATGTTAAAAATCCCATCAAAGTCCAGCCTACCTCAACATTAGGATTCTCTCATTAAACTGTTCAGTTTTTGCCTCAAATACTGCTCAATGTAACTTCATTTATGTCCTGTTTAAATCATGGGAATGAAGGCGCCAACGGGGGCAAGTGCAGGATGTTGCAATAGGAAATTTCACCTTTGCCTTTCACCATTGCAATATAAAGCTTTCTTATGTTTTATATATACATACTTTTCAAACAGTACATCCAAATGTACGGTAAGTAACCAATATTATATATACTCCCTCGTCTGAAAAGACCGGCAAATCACAGAGAGGAGCCGTAGCTGCACTCTGCTAGAAGTACTGGAAAATGGGAAATGTGCCTCATTATAAAAATAGTGATGAGATATTAGAGAAGGTCCTCCCCACCTCTTTATATCTTTGAAGAAATATGTTCTCATAAATGAAATCTTACTTGTGCAAGACTACGAGCACAAGTACAGTTAATTTGTGCTGCAGGTAATACTTACTCCGTACTGCGCCATGGTAGCAACCTCCATCTTGGTCTACATGTACATTGCCTTTTCCATAAAACTGGGGGGAACGTTCCCAGGCCCGGCTTCCTGTGTACTTGGGCAAGTCAGTGACTTCAAGGAATATTGTTGACCCTAGAAATACATAAAAATAGACTATTTGTAGGCAAGGTAATAAAGGAATGCTGCAGGGATATGGCTTGTGTCTCCTTGGTCATATTTTTTCCACAGAAAAGATGATAAGTTATGATACTTTAGACACACAGGTTTAATTAGTCTCACACGACAAGTCCTTGCGAGTGAGAGCGGCTATACTTATGTTACTCTTACGGTAGCTCTGTTCTCACTGCTTTTGTATGCAGCTCTATAGGGCTGCATAGAAAGTCTTCGAGTCTGGGGTGAGGTGGGTCCGTGAGGGGTGTGAGATGTTGGGCCATTGCAGCAGCAACTCGTCCCCCATCACGGATATTTAAATTGACCCCACACACTGCTCTCCTGGAAACAGGATGACTGCAAGGTTCCCAGGCGTATTGTCATCACTCATAATGATCTCCACATACATACATTTTTGTCCGGTTTGGTCAATTTCAGCAAATAAGCTAGAGAAATCACCATGTGCGGTGTTGGACTGTACTCTCAGTAGTGGTAGATCTAACCACTTAATACAGTCTTTAAATAATAAATGTCTCAGAATACCTGCATCAAAATGTTTCTTCTGCCATTAAACACTATGCATATATAATCCATATGAGCACACATACTGTAGAAGAAACCTGCATGTACATTTAATGTGAACAGTAACTCTGAGCACAATGAACTTTCATATAAAGTAAACAGACAGGTTTTCTCCAATAATCTTCCAGTATAGCATTATTGTATTTCTTTCTAAGACGTCAGCCGGTGCTCCTCAAACCTCATAGTGTCTTATGAAGTATGTCCAGTAATTACTTCCTGTAAGAGCTTATCACAAGCCCGACTATACCTTTGTTTGACATATTACCTGACATCAAAGCCATCTAACAAATAAAATGTTAGTTTGGGGTTTTTTTTCTGAGTATGTGTTAGTTTTTGAGCAATATAATCTGGTTTACAGTATCTTGAAGTTCTTTGGAGGCTGCCAGGCGATAAATACAGTAATATTTTCTGATTAGCTAAACTTGTCTTTTTATCAGCCATTGTACTTTAATGGACTGATTCATGTTTTTATGAATTGTACGCACTAAATGAACTTGACAAGCCATTGTCTGAATCAGTCTTAGAGATCGCAATATAAAATAGCTAAATAATAATAAATAACACAACTTAAAGTAAAACATGAAAACTGATTAAACACTAACTAAAAGAGCTTAATTTACATAGGAGAAAACAAAGTTGACTGAGGGTTTAGTTGTGAGTGTATACTCCAACAGTAGCTAAAACATTACATTGGAATGTAAAAAACTCAGTAAGTTCTAAACATTTACAGCACAGGAAATGACACGGGCAGTTTTTGCAATAGTGTGAAGCACAAATTTCAAGATGTTTCCTCTTGTTGACGTTATGGAGCTTGACATTCAGTATGAGAGATTCCTCTGTCTATTAATGTGCAAACTGGGAATAATGACGCTTACATGTAGATCTGCCTCTCACACGTCAGCTGTCTAGAATTATCTTTTAGTGGGATGATCATAGCCATTATGTTGCCCTGGTAACACACATTCATAGGGTTACAGCGTAGTGCCCAAAAAAGTCGCCTTATATTTAAGGTGGCTATATAGATTTTTTTTTTTTTTTTGGGTGGGAAGGGGGGGGGGGGGGGGTACATTTTTTAAACCTCTCATTAAAATGATTTGCTTTCAAAAAATATTATGTTTAATGTCTTTTGATAAATTTATGACAAGTCCTTCATTGAATTTCTATTTTAGGTTTCTATAATAATAATACAAAGATAGCGGTGAAAACGCTGAAGCCAGGATCCATGTCTGTGGAAGCTTTCATGGAGGAAGCAAACCTGATGAAGACCCTCCAGCATGACAAACTAGTTAGACTTTACGCTGTGGTTACCAAGGAGGATCCAATTTACATTATTACTGAATATATGGCCAAGGGTAAGTCTACAATACAGACATGCATGTTCTTCCATAAGAATAGGGCTGCGTTTGTCGCCCAAGTACCCTGAATCAAAATATTTTTGGTTCTCATTGACATACCCAGAGCCTACATGAGAAGCATGGGGCCCTGATAAGAAGAGGGCATGGTCATGGTGTAAAGAGGTAGATGGGCATGGCTTTGACACATTGGGAATTTCTACTCCAGTCCATAGATGAAGCTGAAGGGGACAATGTTGGGGTCAAGGTTACACCTCTTTGGCAGGCCCAATACGTTACTCCTCTTTGGCAGGCCCAATACTTTGTACATCACACTATTTCCTCTCAGCACCCATGGACATGCCCTAAAGGATGTCTAATGTGAGAAACAAAGCTCATTACATGCATTTTACTCAAAATATTAATTGTTTTAAATTGTTGTCTTAAGTATCTGTATTTATTTGCTGGTAGGAAGTCTTCTAGATTTTATGAAGAGTGATGAAGGTCCTAAAGTGCTTCTTCCAAAGTTGATTGACTTCTCTGCTCAGGTAAAACCTTTTAGTTCCACGTAGTGTAAGCATTTCAATATTTTGTTGTTAAGTTTGGTGGGAATTGGGTTCTGATCGTAAGCGGATGTTTGTGTTTTGGCACCAAAAAAGGTTGTATAATGTACAGTTTAATACAAAGAGACAAGCTGTGTACACAGTTATACAGATGCCAAATGACCACACTAAAATTAATTTGTAAAATTAGTGACATTAGAGGAGAAGGTTTATGAAATCACCAATTAAAGTTACTGTAAAACTGAATTTTTTTTTTTACTCTTCCTGTGTAAACTTAGAGTTGCCAGTGTTTACCTTCTCTTCCACATACTAATTTTATCTCCACACAAAGCTCTCATATTAATCTTATTTAGAGGGGGCAAATCTCTCACCATATTATAAGTCTACAAGTTACTAGCCCAACATAATGATGGAACAACATAACAGTAATGTCAGTGTCGGTGGCTGTGCGTTTGCGAACGGAGGAACACTTGAATAGCTCCATCAGGCGTCATCCAGTGGCCGCCAGCGCGCAAACACTTGAATTCCCCCATAGAAGTGAGGAGCAGCATTAGCCTTTTATTATGTAGGATTTGTACCACTTGCAGCACAGTTCCAGTTTGAATACCCGCTCAAATGGACAGGTTTATGGGAAAGTGTGTGGTATTTTGTAGGGTACAATTTGTGAAATTTGGCTTTCACAGATAAGAAGCTAGGCATATTTTTCCCAATTTCATCAGGGTTAAATTTTGGAGTCTTGCAGTACAATGGCTCAGAGATCTTACCTAGTAGCAACATATGTGGATGACATAATTAGAGCCAGGGTATGACTTCAATAGTGTTACAGATGTGAGACGTGAGCGAGTCATGAGTGAAATGCCAGGTTCCATGCCACTCTGCTAACATCGGGTGTCTTTTTGTGTGACGAAAATGCGTCTTAGTCACAACACAATGCAACTAGGATGCACAAGGAGACTGTGCTGATTAATTTCATATGACACTTGTATATTGTGTGTGTGTATGGGGGGTTCTGCGGGGCTGTCCGATCAGCAGTGATCAGCAGCACGGCATGCACAGAGGAGAGGGAACCAGGAAGCAGAGGGACAGTGAGGTCCTGCTGATAGCAGCAACTGCTGGAAAATTCTCTTCCAGCAACCGCACAGTGACCTTTCTGACTGATCACCTCAGATGCGACCATGTCAGAGAAAGCCCAGCTTGGTGTGGTCGCATCAACCATGCCAGTTAATTTGTTAAAGCTGCAACTATTTTAAAGACAAAAACTAATTTGGTTTTGCCTAATAAAAATCTTGCCTCTGAATCGAGAAAAAATGTTGTCACTTCAGTAGCATACAGGCTATTTAGCACTCTATGAGGATGGGGCCACATTTAGTGCAATAGTTGGGCAATTTCGTCAGAAATTACAAAATGGGTGTCCAAAGCTACTATATATAATTATTGAAGTTACATGGGAATCCAGACCATATCTTAGTCGACTTGTTGTAGCATATTACACACAAGGACGAGGGCCAGATTAATGACCACATGGATTTGGGGCAGGAAATGTTCAATCGCAAATACTGAGAATGGGAGGAGGTGTGACCAGTGCTGTGTGGGTGTGGCCAGAGTCACGTGGGTGTGTGCAGCCCTGCCCTATCCACCCCACTGTCTCCCTAAATACATAAAAATAGAGAAATTGCATCATTTTGATAAAAATAAATAAAAAATTAATACTTAGAATAATGTTACTTATATAGCACTTTTCTCCTAATAGGACATTTTCTCCTAATAGGACATTTGCCTGTACAGCACAAAATACAAAAGAAGCTTAACAGTTCGTGAAATGCTTGAGTATTATTTATTTATTTATTAATTAACAGTTTCTTATATAGCGCAGCAAATTCCGTTGCGCTTTACAATTGGAGTATTAGTGAAATGCTTGAGTAAATAGGCAAGTGTTGCGTCTGTTTTGGAAGAATTCTAGAGTGGGGGCTTCTCGAACTGTGCGGGGAAGAGAGCAGAACAGAACTTGTATTGGAAAAAAGCTGCGGCTGCTACATTGTAGCACTTCTTATACATATTCAGGAACTCAGTCGCACACAAATATCATCAAGTGTCATATATCAAATTAATCGGCACAATCACCTCATGCATCATAGTCGCATTGTGTTGCAACTAAGACACATATTTGGCAAAAAAGACGAATGACGCTAGAAGATTCTCACGAGACCTTGTGCGCCAAGAGGGTCTGTTTGGCGTGACTACATCAAAGTAGTATGTGGACACATCTGTAAGCCCAAAAAAGAAAAAGCCTCCATTTAAGAATGAGTCATAACTCCTATAGCACTAAAGGGGTTATGGCATCTGTGCAGCATTCAAAAAACAGCAGTATCTCAGTTTATGACTATACCGCCTTCACCATCTGTAGATAGCGTAAGCGCTAGGGTCCCCGTTGCCCCCATTGGTAACTTAGTAAACACCTTTCCGGCTTCAATGAAGCCTTCTGGGATTTGCTGAGTCTCCGCCAGATTGAAGGACAATGCACATGTGCTTTACTCAACAACATGTCGCTAGCAGCAGAAGGCTGTCGGCATCACACCAGAGGACACTGTGCAGGAGGAAGACAGCGATTGACCATGCCGAAAGGTTAGTTATAGTAAATGCTGGCTACTTATTTATTAGTATCACTGGGATTTTAAATGAAATATTCTGCCGGAAATTAGTATTGTTGTTAAATAGAGCCCTAGAGGCGAACGAAAAAAAACACCCTAAGGGCCAAATGTAATATAGTGAGAGTTTCAAAAAGTGGGAGATTTGGTATGGTTTTGCAGTTTTTTTTAAAGTGGCAATCATTTACACAGCAAGATTAACCTGGTTTTGCAGTGTAAATGATTTGCTACTTTAAAAAAAACTGAAAAACCTTATCAAATCTCTCACTTTCTGAAACTCTCACATAACAGACGAATATATGCGTAAAATATAGATATCCTTTTGATATATATCTGTAAAGCGCCTTCAGTCCTGTTGGAGAAAGAGCGTAATATAAATAAAATTATTATTGTTATTATAATAGGCAAAATTAAGAAGAGAATATCTGTAATGTTACAGTACCTCTAACAGCTATTATGTAAAAAAAAAAACGAATTTGCTTGACTTCCAGATATATTACCCATTGTTTGCAGTAAATGTAACTGTTTACAGTAAAAACAACACATACTGTATAGTCCAGTCCCATCTCTGAGAATATAAACGTGAGCTTTAGTCTTTTGCCTGTGAGCCATCATTAGGCGTATGCCTAGGTTACAACTGTAAAACCCTGTTTGTGTTCTACAGAACAAAACTGATTGACTGTGCTGTGTAAGCCCTTATGAAGAGGCAGCCACAGATGCTTGGACAATGGGTTCTCTGTCCTGTTACTGTTGGCAAACCAGGAAGTAGCTATAGGCATGCAAATTTACACATGCAACTGCTAGGAGAAATGTAGCACTTGCTGATCATGGGGAAAGGTTTCACACTGTAGCTACAGTTTCTCGGGAAATAAAGAGGAAAATGGACGTTGCCCTTTTTTATGGCAATGTTCATCTGGGTAATGTGGTCATCATAGATTGCTTTATATTTCCAGTGCCAATTTGGCATGAGGTAAACTTAATGACACTCTCTTCTCCAACCCATTATCTACCTATTGCATTATTCCTCTACTGTGATGTATATTAGGACGGGCAATTAGAAGTAATATCATTATAGCATCCAATTCTGAGTGATGCATACAGTATATACAGTATAACTATGTAGCATCCAACAAATAAATACACCTATATATTGTTGCACTGAGAAGAGCATTCAGTTCAGAATCCTACTACAAGTATATTGCAAAGTGCTTATTTACTACATGCATGGAATATAAATGTAATACACATTCAGCTGATTCAGGGACCTCTGTGTCACATTGAGCAAAATAAAAAAGGTGTATGTGGACACATCTGTACATCACATATACAATGACATGCAGTAAATAAATAAATACTTAAAATAATGATATTTATGTAGCACTTTTCACCTAAAAGGACTTTGAGTGCTTTACATTTGCCTTTACAGCACAAAATACAAAACAAGCTTTAAAGGGGGTACACACGTAGCGATGTATGCTAAAATTCTAAGCAATCTGACTCCGTGTGTATGCCTCATAGCGATAGCTATCGCCGGTTCTAGATTGGCCTGCATGCAGTCACAATCTAGTTAGATCGCGCCCTTCACCGCTGGGTGAAGGGCGCGCCCCCATCCCCCCCCCCCGCCCACTCAGTACACATCGCGCTGTGTGCTGAGCAGGGGCAGAGATGTGTGCTGAGCACTCTGTGCTAAATCGCTCAGCACACATCGGTACTTGTGTACCCCCCTTTACAGTAGATATTAGTAAATTGTGTGAGTAAATAGGTAAGTCTTGAATCAGTTTTTGAAGGATTCTAGAGTGGGGGCTACTGAAACTGCGGGGAAGAGAGTTCCATAGCATCAGAGCCACAAAATTGATAGCCGGACCCCCAGATGAATTCAGGAAGAATCTAGGTATGGCTAATAGTCCTTCATCTATAGATCACAGTATTCGAGTGGGACAGTAATGAATCAGAAGCTGCTTCAAGTATTTTGGGCCCTGGTCATGTAGGGCTTTGAAAGGGAGTAAGCCAATCTTGAAAACGATTCACCATCTTACAGGCAGCCAGTGAAGGGAGCAGTGAATGGGTAGTATGTGGCTGGAACGGAGATGGCTGGTTGATAGCCTGGCAACTGCATACTTGTGATTTATGGCCAGCTAGGCAGCTGGTCATCATCTGTCATGATGATTGGCTTGTTTTTCTGTGAAGGCCTGTAGCTGTTGCTCCATCCGTCCCATTGTTAATATTAATTCTGACTGATTTATCAGAACTGGTACCAGACATATGCTGTGCGGTGTTTCTAAGGATATGTCAAGTAAAAGTTAGAACTCTTACCTAGTATTTTCCCTTGTCGGAACTGTGGAAGCTATGTAGCGCCTAAAAAATAAAAGGTAATAGCATTAATAATAATGTGTATTTTATTGGAAAGGATGAGTCACAATAATGCTTAAATTTAAATAGAATTGCTATGTGTTATGGTGTTTGATAGTAGCTCTAATTAGTCATACGGTCGGACTCCACACAGGAATCATAGAGGTGAGCAGAATTTATTAAAGCTTTAGAATCTGGAGTTTCTCATAGGTAATGCTATCAATCTTAAATAAAAACTAGACACATTTGTACGGTTTTTAGCAATATTTCCTCTTTAGTGTGCTATACACTGTGAGATGGGGCTCTGGTGTGTTTATTGCTATTTCTAATACCATAACAAGAAAAAGGAACTGAGACGATGGAAAGAATATTGACAGCAAATTGCAACAGAACTTAGAGAGAGGAAGTGACAAATATACTGTAGCTTAAACAGCAAAGGCTACAGTAAATGCAATGTAGTCCTGTATCGAACAGATGTGTTTGATGCTCACTGACCACAGGGTATTTTGTTGTGAACGTAAATATAGATTATTACAACTGTGACGTCATGACTGTGTTTAGAATATTTATATTGTGTTAGGTAGCTTTAAATATTTGGTAGTTCGCTGGTACACAATGTAAACTGGGCTTCTTGTGATCCGTTTGGATGGTTGGTTGTTAGATGTATCCCATTTGGTCAGTCAGGTAGATGGCAGAATTGGACATAGACTATTCATTCACCCTGCTGCTGAGTGAGGTTATAGGCAGAGTAAGATAGCATTTATTTCTAGTTGTGGGCTATGAGCCAAGTACGTTACTTAACGTCACAGAACATTTGTGATGGCAAGAACACATTAAATGAATATATATTACATGAGTGCATGCCCCAGCTCGGTGGCAAGATTCCTATGAGTTACCAGTATGGTACATATATTTAGGTGTAATTGCACATTTCTTTTACCTCCTTACCCATTGCAGATGGCTGTGGCTCAGGTTTCTGTATGTCTGCATTTTGCTGGTAGAATAAAACACATGTGGCATGGCTAAAAAGCGTACTACAAACAATATCAGTGTTCATGAAAAAGCTAAATAAAAGTCATGCATTATAAAGAGGTAAAGCAAATATTCATACATGCCAATATTTGCAATGTCAAAAGCAGCACAAAGTAGGCCAATCACTGATCTTGCAGGCAGTACCGTGATTAGCTTGCAGCCTCACAGCACTCAGGACTTGGATTCAATACCCAACAAGTGTGGGGTTTGTATGCACTCCCTGTGTTTGTGTGGGTTCCCTCTGAGTGCTCTGGCTTCATGGTTATCAGTAATACCACTCTACTAAGCAGCTGCATATTCAATTCTATCAGTAATTTAGCTTAATACAGACCAAAAGGCAATTGCTATTTAATGAAAGTCTAATTGATACTATTAAAACTAGTTTACATAACCTTTAATCAAATATAGGTTACCAATATAACTGGCAACTGTGAGATATATACCACAGTTATTTGACTGAACATGTTTAGATATAATAATTCTATCAGGGTACACTAATTAACAGGTGGCATATAGTGCATATATATACTGAAGTATAATATTAGTGGTACAGGTTGAGTATCCCATATCCAAATACGGACTTTTTTGAGCGAGAGTGAGATAGTGAAACTTTTGTTTTCTGATGGCTCAATGTACACAAACTTTGTTTAATACACACAGTTATTAAAAATATTGTATTAAATGACCTTCAGACTGTGTATATAAGGTGTATATGAAACATAAATGAATTGTGTGAATGTAGACACACTTTGTTTAATGCACAAAGTTATAAAAAATATTGGCTAAAATTACCTTCAGGCTGTGTGTATAAGGTGTATATGAAACATAAATGTATTCTGTGCTTAGATTTAGGTCCCATTGCCATGACATCTCATTATGGTATGCAATTATTCCAAAATACGGAAAAATCCGATATCCAAAATACCTCTGGTCCCAAGCATTTTGGATAAGGGATACTCAATCTGTATTAATATGTCTCCAGATACCACACGTCATTAATGCTCCAATGTGTAGAGAGTCTGACCAAATTGTAATATAATTTCAGTAGAGTAAGGCAGGTCACCACTATTATATACATTGCATATTCATACGCAGCTGTATAACATAAAGGTAGGCATCACCCACGATAGAACTGTGGGGCATTAAGTGTATTTTATTACAGTCTGTGTTCTATTAGACACAGTATGACTTAAATTGGGATTTATATTAACCCAGATATTGCAGTCATAATACTTCATAACTGTCATTGCACTTGATCTGCCAGCCAATGAAATAATAAATAATAAACAATACGGCAGCAACTACAACACAGAATTGACACTAATACCCCTTTCGCACAGAAAGGCAAATTCCCGGGTGAAGCAGTTCTACCCGGTAATTGGTCGGAAAACACGGGTCATTTTTCTATGTGAAAGGGTCTACTCGGGTTGAAATTCCCGGGACTATAACCCAGGAATTTCGAACTGGGTTGACCCTTTCACATAGACAAAATACCCGTGTTGATCTGCAAATTACCGAGTAGAAATTCTTGACCCGGTAATTTGCCTGTCTGTGTGAAAGGGGGGTCAGGCAGGGACCGGCAAAACTACCCAACACTGAAATGCCAGGTAAAAGCCAGTGATATAATACCGTTTGAATAGTGCGGCATCTCCCATGCATTATTTAACTGCACAATAGGAAACATGTCTATCTAGAGACATTACTGTCAATAGATCATATTTGTCAGGCTCCGGAGCCTTACCTCCAGCGGGTGCTCCCGCGGGTTACCATCCCACTGGTTGGTGCGGCTGCGGCGGCAGGGAGCTGCTGGTGGCGGGTCCTCCTGGACGGATGTGCGGCTGCCAAGGGCCGGGGGCCGAGGGTCTGGAGAGCCGGGCGCTGCGGCGGGGATCGCTGCGGTAAGGTCTTCTGATGGTGACACAGTATAGTGTGTCAGAGACAGAAGCTGGCTAAAGCTGTGTGCTAACAGCTAAGTATGTCTCCCGTGCTGGGGGCAGCCATGTTGGAGACCAGAGTATTACCAATGAAGTTCCCAATCTGTGTCCAGCCAATCCTGCGTGTTCTCCCCTTACAAAAGGGGGATGGCTCAGAGGGAGAGTGCCAGTGCTTCATGTTACCTCCTTGTGAAAGGTTCTCCAGCTCTGTGCTCCCAGGTTACTTCTGGTTCCCTGGTCCTGGTTGCTCTCATCCATCGGTTACCTAAACGCTGCTGCAGTCCTGCTGTCTAAGTCCGTTGCCACTCGTGGAAGCGCTCATGGGGTCCCAGGTCGTAGAGGAGCTCCGGGTGCTAACGGCGGTTTACCGCAGACATTTTCATTTCTTCAAAGTCCAAGTTCTTCAGCCTCGTCTTTCAATCACAAACCACAGTCTTCATTTCTTCAAAGTCCAAGTTCTTCAGCCCCGTCTTTCAATCACAAACCACATCTTCATTTCTTCAAAGTCCAAGTACTTCAGCCTCGTCTTTTAATCATAAAACACAGTATTCAGTTCTTCTTTACCGGAGTTCTTCAGCTTCACTCTTCAAGTCATTTAACCATAGACTCTAATTCTTCCAGTTTCTTCAATTTCTCCAATATTCATGTACAGTCTGATTATTCATTAAAACTACAGTTATCTTCCTAAGAAGTCCTCCTTTTCTTTACGGCCTCCGGCCAACGGTAACACTTAGTTTGGCTTCCACCCCATGAGGAGGAATTACATTCAGCCACCTCGTTTACTCTCCTCACAGGTAGCTGTCCCTTCAGCCAAAACTGAAGGGACAGCTACCTGTATATAATATCAATACCATCTTTCATACAATTGTTTTATGCCCAAAAACACTGCCGTTATATAAATAGAGGTGTGCCAACCAGCAGCTAGAGTATCCATATAAATAATTGTTTGTGTTTCTCATTCCCAGAGCCGGCCCTAACCAATATGATGCCCTAGGCAAGATTTTGGCTGGTGCCCCCTAGCACCACCGCTAGTTCCGCCTCTGACCCTGCACCCCTTTCCCAGCACCATCACCCCCCACCCATAGCAGTCCTTTTTTTTGTTTTCCTACCCCCTGTAATTTAAATAAGAACAGTGTGCACATTCGGCGCACAGCCCAAAAAGGGGTGTGTTTTTGCTGGCAAGGGGCATGGCCACACAATAGTACCCCCAATTCAAATTATGCCTCACAGTAGTGCAACTTTATTCACAATTTATCATACAATAGTGTCCCTTATTCACATTACATCACACAGTAGTACCAATTTACCTTATATACGTTACTTCTCACAGTAGTGTCCCTCATTCACATATCATACTGAATTGCTCCTTATTCACATTACACCACACCATATTGCTCTTTATTCTCATTACACCACACCATATTGCTCCTTATTCACATTACACTACACCATATTGCTCTTTATTCACATTAGACCACACAGTAGTGCCCTTTCTATGTTATGCAACACAGTAGAGCACCTTTTACACATAATGCCACACATTGGTAATGCATTTATACACATACCACACAGTAATGCCCCTTACACATATGACACACATTATTAATGTCCTTATAAACATAATGCGCCTTACACATTATGCCAACCCTTATTAATGCCCTTATACACATAATTTCCCTTACACATATGCCACACATTGTTAATGCCCTTGTGGGTAATTCCAAGTTGATCGCAGCAGGAATTTTGTTAGCAGTTGGGCAAAACCATGTGCACTGCAGGGTGGGCAGATATAACATGTGCAGTGAGAGTTAGATTTGGGTGGGGTGTGTTCAATCTGCAATCTAATTTGCAGTGTAAAAATAAAGCAGCCAGTATTTACCCTGCACAGAAATAAAATAACCCACCCAAATCTAACTCTTTCTGCACATGTTATATCTGCCTCCCCTGCAGTGCACATGGTTTTGCCCAACTGCTAACAAAATTCCTGCTGCGATCAACTTGGAATTACCCCCCTTATACACATTACACACATAATGTCCCTTACACATATGCCGCACATTATTAGTGCCATTAAACACATAATGACATACATAGTGCCCCTTACACATATGTTACACATTATTAATGCCCTTATACAAATAATGACACATATAGTTCCTGGCATGAGTCAGCTGGCAGCTCGGCTAACGTCGGGTGCCTATATTTTTATGAAAATGCATCTGATTTGCATTACTATGTGGCTAGGATACACAAGCAGTTTCTGCTGATTAAATTGATATGCAGCATGCCTATATACTGTGTGCGACTGGCTGTATTTGCATACGAAATGCTACATACAGAATATAGGCATGTTGCATATCATTTTAATCAGCAGAAGCTGCTGGTGCCCCTAGGCATACCAGATGCCCTAGGCAATTGCCTAGTTTGCCTATGCCTAAGGCCTGCTCTGCTCATTCCAAGAGGTGTGCTTTGTCTAGATTACATTATAAAGACAATAATAAAAATTATTTATCTGACATGATTCTGATTGAACTGACTGTCTACTGTACTTTTTATACCGTTATCTCAGAAATACTGAGGCGAGTTGCAACATTGTTTCTACAGCACATTGGTTACATACTAATGTATCTTCAGTAACCAGAGCCTAAAGATATTGACAATACCTGTTACTGACACTGTATACTAAATTAAATAACCGTATCAGACAAATAATATTGTAATACAGGTTGAGTATCCCTTATCCAAAATGCTTGGGGCCAGAAGTGTTTTGGATATCGTATTTTTCCGTATTTTGGAATAATTACATACTATAATGAGATATCATGGCGATGGGACCTAAGTCTAAGCACAGAATGCATTTATGTTTCATATACACCTTATACACACAGCCTGTAGGTCATTTTAGCCAATATTTTTAATAACTTTGTGCATTAAACAAAGTGTGTGTACATTCACACAATTAATTTATGTTTCATATACACACAGCCTGAAAGTCATGTAATACAATATCTTTAATAACTTTGTGTATTAAACAAAGTTTGTGTACATTGAGCCATCAGAAAACAAAGGTTTCATTATCTCATTCTCACAAAAAAATTCTGTATTTCGGAATATTCCGTATTTCGGAATATTTGGATATGGGATACTCAACCTGTACTATGTCAATATGATTGTGGAGTTTATTTGATTTATTGACCTTAACAATTCCTATATATAAGACAATTTCTATATATAAAATTGATATACGTTTCGGAGCTTACGCCTGTCCACAGTACCATACAGAATCATTCCGTAATAGTACTGAGTACGGGGCATAAGCTCCGAAACGTTTATCTGTAATACAGGTCTTTTTGCGATACAAAAGTCTCCAGTGCCTTGCTTTGGGAAACGTGTTTGGATGTACTCCGGCACGGAGACTAGTTGTGATAATTTCTATGGAGTGCCGGCTGTTATGGATTCTCTGTGTGTGTGTGTGTGTGTGTGTGTGTGTGTGTATATATATATATATATATATATATATATCTGAGCAAATGAAACACACACACATGGAGAGCGTGGGATTTTAACATATTTTTTCACTCTTTATTCACATTATCACTCTTCTACGTTTTTAACAATTTCACAAACGACAGGCCATTTTAATGTAATTATTAAAAGTTATATTACTTACCTTTCCTCTTTGCTGTGCGCCACTATAAGACGCTTTTCTGTCCCTTGAGTCATATTGCTCTGTCTTCATCCTAGAGTCTAAAAACATACTGGTAGGTTAAGTGGCTTCTATCAAAATAATAATAATAATAATAATAATAACAACCCTAGTGTACATGTGTGTGTATACATAGATTGTAAGCTCCACTGGGGCAGAGACCGATGTGAATGATTAAAATATTCTCTGTAAAGCACTAAGGACCGTGGGGGCAGATGTATTAACCTGTAGAAAGGGATAAAGAAGTGATAAGCACAAGGCGATAACGCACCAGCCAATCATTACGGATTTGAAAAATGACAGGAGCTGACTGGCTGGTGCGTTATCACCTTGCACTTATCACTTCTTTATCCCTTCTCCAGGCTTACTACATCTCATGTGAGTACTATATAAATAACTATTGATAATCACATCCAGATCAGTCCAGACTGTTGCCCTTTCAGTGTGAGATGACAAACTCTTATATACTGTACCCTATTGGCCTCTTATAACTGGAATGTAGTCATCTCCGTCCTTTATATTTTTTACTTAATCAACCAACCAACCAACCAACCTCTATTACAGATTGCAGAAGGCATGGCCTACATAGAAAAAAAGAACTATATCCATCGGGATCTTAGGGCTGCCAATGTGCTGGTCTCCGATTCTCTAATGTGTAAAATAGCTGACTTTGGTCTGGCCCGAGTCATTGAAGATAATGAATACACAGCAAGAGAAGGTATTGTGTTTGCATTTTGTTATGCATGAAACTCTGACTATAGTTTAGAATTGGTAATCTTCCTCAGATGTCTACTTCATTCTGACGTTAGAGAATAAATGACAGTAACCAATTTTCTACTCCAGTGAAAGGAAAGTAATTCCTGGTATTGAAATTAATCTGTCGCCTATATGCAGGTCATTATGCAGCCTTAGCTGTCTAAACCATATGGTCCACGTGCATTAGGCCGACATGGTCAAAAGTTCGACAGGTAAAAGACAGTGCTTAATGTCATGTGCAAAAGGCTGACATGACAATGGTCAACACACGTTTTTTTTTGGGGGGGGGTTTGCATATTTTTCAACTTTTGCACGATTTACCATCCACGTGGACTACGATTGGGAATTGTGGCAAGCGCAATAATTGTGGTCACATATGATGAAAGAAAATGACACTTTAAAAACATGTGTCAACTTTTTTTATGTCAACCATTTCCATGTCGACCTTTTGCCCTTGTTGACTTTTTCTACTGTTTACGTTTTCACCTTGTCAACTTAATGCATGTTGACCATATGGGGTTGACCTAATGACTGTCTATCTAATTACTGTAGATCTTCTATACCACATCCCATTTAATTGTATTTCATGCTTTGTAATTCAATAGATACTTACCTTATTATGTATTTTTTCTTATGTTATCCATGTAAAAAGTGTAAACTAAAAAACCCCTATGGACAGAATCTACTGCTCAGATGAGGCACCCAAAATTAAATGAGTTCTTCTCTGGTGAGCCCATCTTTTTAAGAGCTGGGCAGCCAATCAGGATCCCCCAGTGAAATCCATCACTCCCAGTGAATACAGTGGCCTCCCATTAATAGCACTCTCTGATAATCGCACATACAGTAGTACAGGCTATTCCAGTGACTGCCAGTCCAAACTGTGATTAGTAGAGAGCACTTCCAGTGGGAAGCCACTCCCCTGCTTTTTACCAGCCTTACCTGACTTCTAGTGGCTGCAACCAATGCAGTTCCTAGAAGCCAGTTTATTTTTTTTAATGCATGCATGATCATCGCACATGCACACATTTGCAGTCCCCCTGCTCTGATAAAGTAAACCTTGCGGATTAAAATAATGGGGCAGATGTATTAAACCTGGAGAAGTGATAAAGCAGTGATAAGTGCAAGGTGATAACACACCAGCCAATCAGCTCCTAACTGTTCATTTACATATTGGAGCTGATTGGCTGGTGCTGTATCACCTTGCATTTATCACTGCTTTATCACTTCTCCAGGCTTAATACATCTGCCCCAATGTGTTTTAATGTCTGGTTTGATCTTTAGTAATTTGCTCAGTTTACAAAGCTCACATCAAAGCGCTTGAAAACCTGCGATTTAAACAAACCTCAATTCGGTAAATCTCCACCTAAGACTGTCTGATCAAATTGCTATGGAAAATAGGATTTTGGTACTTACCAGGTAAATCCTTTTCTTTGAATCCATAGGGGGCACTGGAGTACTCTAGGGATATGGACGGTTCCACAGGAACTAGGCACTGAATAAATTAAAATTTGAGAGTACTTCCCCCCTCCATATCCCAGAGTACCTCAGTGTTTTTTTACTGAGCCGAACAGGAGCTATAGAGGTTAATGGAGAATTACATATAACAAACGGACAACAATAAAGTTGACACATAACATTACTGACAACTATCAGTTGACACCAACCCGATAAACTTGCTAATTTGAACCAGTCGGTGAGAGTGTGTTACGATAAGATTCCCTGAACTTACCACAAGCCAGGTAAAACTGCTCTGGGTGGGCGTCCAGTGCCCCCTATGGATTCAAAGAAAAAGATTTACCTGGTAAGTACCAAAATCCTATTTTCTTTTTCATCCACTAGGGGTCACTGGAGTACTCTAGGGACGTACCAAAGTTTCCCCCCTGGGCGGGAGAGCTGTTTGGCACCTGTAACACTAAACGGCCAAAGCTAGATGCTGATGCCGCAAAAGTATCAAACCTGTAAAAGCGCACAAACATGTGCACTGAAGACCATGTAGCCGCACTGCAAAGCTGTGTCGTAGAACTCCACGACCAGCTGCCCATGACATTCCCGGAGAACGTGTGGAATGAGCTGTTACTGATGTAGGCGGCTGTAACCTAACATGAAGGTAAGCCTGACGTATGGCCAGTTTTATCCATCTGGATAAGGTCTGCTTAGAAGGTGGCCAACCCATCTTGGCCGCATCATAGAGAATAACAACGTATCCGTCTTAGGAACTGTAGACGCTCGGAATACATAAACGCGTAATGCGCGTACCACAACCAAAATTCCAGAATCTCCTGTTAACACAGGAACTACTATTGGATGATTGATGTGAAAAGAGGACCCTACTTTTGGCAGGAAAGCGGGATTCGTCTAAAGTTCCGCTCTGTCATTATGAAACACTAAATACAGTGGCTTGCATGACAAGGCACCCAAAACTGAAACCTGCCTTGCCGAAGCTAAAGCTAGGAGAGAAATTGTTTCCCAAGTGAGAAACTTAATATCCACTTGTTGTAAGGGTTCGAAACAAAAAGACTATAAGAAATCTAAAACCAGATTCAAGTCCCATGGCGCAGTAAGTGGAGTGAAAAGAAGGCTGTACTTTGAGGACACCCTGCATAAAGGTGTGTACCGACGGCAATAGAGCCAATCTTCTTTGAAAATAAATTGACAATGCAGATATCTGCACCTCTAGTGTGGATAAATGCCGACCTCCATCTAACCCCATCTGTAGACATAACAAAAGACGGGATAACTTGAAAGATGATGTCGGAAACTTCCGAACTTCACACCAACCTATATAGGCACGCCAAATTCTGTAATAATGAGCTGCCGTAACCGGCTTCCTAGCTCGTAACATGGTTGGTATAACCTATTCTGGAATGCCCTCTCTTTTTAAGAGGGCTGTCTCAACAGCCACTCCGTCAAACGCAGCCGCACTAAATCGGAGAAAAAGAACGGACCCTGTTGTAACAGGTCCGGACGCAGTGGGATCAGCCAAAGAACGTCCGCGAGTAGACCGCGGAGATCCAAAAACCAAGCTCTCCGAGGCCAATGAGGCGCCACTAGTATGACTGTGACGGACTCTCTTTTGTTACCTCAAAACCTTAGGAGGGCAGTGTCCTATCCATTAGGCCACTGGGGATCTGGGGAGGTGAGGCCTGAACTCACAATGTTTGCAGTGCTCAACAGATACTGTTTAATAAGCACTGTGTGCCGACCAACTGCGCCACTGTAGTCTTGCTTATTGCAAAATAGATTTTTAATGTCAGCATATTATACATATATACACACACATATACAACAATGTATATTCACACATACTCAGACCTTATAAATATATATATATATTTCATATATGCATACATACACATATATATTATATACCCATATACATATATCCAGATATATCCTGATTCAGAGGTATAATAATTCTTAGAAGTCTGAAACTAAATGTGACCACTCACAGGCTTAAAAACCTGAGAAGTCTGCTACTTAACCGCAGCTTAGTTAATGGGTCTCCCAACACTGCTTAGCTTCCAAGATCAGATGAGATCGGGCGTATCCAATTGTGGTGTGGCTAATTGAATTAAGCAAAGCTGCTGCAGGTGAGCCTGAACTCACAATGCTTGCAGTGCTCCACAGATACTGTTTTATAATCACCATGTGCTGACCAATTGTATAACACATCTTACTTTACAACAGTGAACAAAGCCAGTATTTGGCTGACCACAGCCATGATTCAGATTTGCAGTCTTTGGGATAATATCATTATAAACAGTTATGATTAAAAAAAAAAAAATAAGAGAAGTGAGTGTAGATCCATGTAATACACTGTTACAGACATGGTAGGGAACTGCTTTTTAGTCTTTGCTGGTGTCTTACTCATTATGCAGACAGACAATACAAAATATAACTTGAGCCGACTCAGTAAATAGCAGTAAGGTGTCTCTATAAATATATATCTGGCCAAGTGCAGAGCACGCCAGCAATATGCCTGATCCCAAATTCCCCTTAACACCCCTGCGCCTTTAATGGAGGAGAGATGTAATACAGGAATTTCTGGAAATACAACAGGAAAAACAACAGGAAGCATGGTTAAATATGTCCTCATGCTCACAGTATAACACAAAGTGCAGACTTTTATAATTATGTAAGCAGATTTAATAAACATACTATGTTGCATTCAAACCTGCACATATAACATGTATCCTGTTTAACAAAGACTTAATAGCCTATTGTAACACATATGCAGCGCTGCTGTATTCTAGAAACATACTTCTTTTATCAACAAGAGTTGAACATGAGATTTTATCCAGTGACCCTGACATTTCTGTGTGCAGGGAACATCACTGTGGCAGCAAAGTTACTCACAAGGCTATGGAGCCTGCCTTTTACAAAAACTCTCATTTGTGTGCCCCCCCCCTCCCGTGCTCCGTGTACCGTTCTCTATACACGGAGCCGGGCTATGGTGGAGAGGGAGCCGGAAGCGGCATCGAGGGCCGGGGAGCGCGCTGCATAGAGCCGTGGAGCGGCCTATGCATAAATCAACGTGGCCGGCACGGCTCAGAGCGGCGGGGGACACAGCATAAACAGCGGCGCTGGAAGCGGCGGCGGGCGGCTGAAGGCAGCGGCCACACACACACACACAGTATCCCACACAGCGGGGCGGCAGCGTGAGCTGACCACCCCGTTCAACATACCTGGACCCTGTGGTGAGGGCTATGACGGGGCTTCTCTGTAAGTTCCGTCCAGCCTTTACTGCAGGTTTCAGTCCTGCACGTGGTGGTGAGGGAGCTCTTTCAGAGAGGTCCGACACCCACAGCTGCTTCAGCAGCTTCCACTATCCCGGACCCTCGCCTTTCTGGAAGGGGGGAAGGGATGTGGAACATTGAAAAATCAAAAATAAATCCAATAATTGTGGAGAAACTCCACAGGCCTAGTTGCTCGGTGAGCACCGAAAAAACACTGAGGTACTCTGGGATATAGAGGGGGGAAGTACTCTCAAATTTTAATTTATTCAGTGCCTAGTTCCTGTGGAACCGTCCATATCCCTAGAGTACTCCAGTGACCCCTAGTGGATGAAAAATAAATGATTTTATGCAGGTGAAAGTTCAAGTTGTTTGAATGCCATCTTTCCTTTATTTTTAGGTGCAAAATTCCCCATCAAATGGACAGCCCCAGAAGCAATTAACTTTGGATCATTTACAATAAAATCAGATGTGTGGTCCTTTGGAATTCTCCTATATGAAATAATTACATATGGAAAGATCCCCTATCCAGGTACATATGAAAACATTTACATAGAAACTTGCACTGTTATTATACCTATGTAATGACTAATGTTATTATGCTTTGTACAGAATGCCAGAGTACTTTCATTTAAAGAGTGAGGTATAATAGACAAATACAACCGCAAACCCACTTCTTTATAGTATTGGAAATTTGCTTTAGGTTTGGAATAATGGTAACTATGCTTGTCCTAGCAACCACAGCCTCAGTAACGGTAAGAGATTATTATTCTGGCAACACCTTTCTGTACTCTGTTGTGGCTTGTACAGAACAAATGTAATACACACTGCTTATTTAAACAGAGATAAAGTTACAATAACATTTTATAGAAGTAATCTTAGATTATTTTATATCCTGCACGAAGCATATAAAATTAGCAACAGTGATGAGTCCTTCTGGCATTGTGAATTTATAATTAAATGAGCACACACAATTCTGGCACTAAAAAGGGGTCATACATGGGAGCATTATGCTGTGTGGCCCCAGCACAGACTGGCAGCATCAACATCAAACTGGGTGAGATTCTGAGTCTCACGGATCTCTCTTCTCGGATGTAAATGGCTGGCTCAGGGAGACTTGCCCACTTTTCTAGGTGACCGAGAGTGGTTTCCGATTTTTGCAAGCCTCCTGGCCATTCCAGGCACATCTATGTACAGTAGAAGCAACTATTTTGTAAGCTGAACCAATCAATGTTCATGACTATTTCCTGGTGAATTGAGGCTGGCTATTAGTATGGCGTTAGTGGATCTGGTCTGTACAAAACTCTTACACTGCACTCTCATAGGTAGTGGCTGCACCCACAAAACAAGCTTTTGTTACCTGCCAATACAAATCACTTGAAGAGCACTATAACTGCTAAGGTGACACTTTACTGAAGAATCAGCCACTACTTTCAGACATCTTGGCCACTGATCAACGGACATTACTGATATGTTGTGTTCTGCTATAGGGAGTGCTGTTCTTCGAATAGAAACTGTTATTGACCACAGTGAAGGACACAATGAACAATTGTACTGCTGTTCTAGTAATTTCTGTGGTGACATTATTTGCAACTAAGAATGGCCAGCGCATCCTCTGAAGTACCCAATATCTAAATTTCTCTTCATTATGAGCCTTAAAACCCGCAAGTGTTATTTTAACATCCCTGTATATAACTTTGTAAATAACATCTCAATTGTTTTTTTTGTTTTTTTAAACGTATGTTTATTAGGTTTTCACATTTTTCCAACAAATACAGTAAAGCATAGCGATAAACAATGCATACCAAAAATATACAATAACATAAGATGACATTGTGGGCCCATTGTGGGACAATTCAAAGTATTCCAATCCGAGAAACTTGGATGAAGCAAAAGTCGATTTCCCACTAAAAGAGTCAGTCGTTCAATATTAAAGATATCAAAAACAGCTTAAACATGTCAATGAGACATTAGGGAACAGGCCATGTAAAGAAATGTATAAAATTAGAGTGAATCGTCTCAATTTGGCGATTAACAAATGTAAAAATATTGAAAATATAGACAAGGCCTGCAGTGGAAAGCCTCTATTGAGGGGGTCCAGCACGTCTTACGTAGAGACATAACCATCCTATAACATACATTCAAACAATAACTAACTAAAGAGAGAACAAAAATGACAAAGACCAAAGAAGTAAAGGGGGAGGTGGGGGGGGGGGGGGGGGGGGGGGTGACATAGAGGAATTGGGTAGGTGGGGGGGGGGGGGGGGTATGAAGAACAGTATGAGATGTTTATTCCATACTGCTAGGGTCCGTACTGCTAGGGTCCAAGAATCAAAATTTGCAAACAACATTGAAACTGGGTCAAAGGGTTTATTTAGAGAGAAGGAGGTATTAATAAAGTTTCTTAATTTGTGCAAAAGCGTTTTATGTGGCCACAGTCCCAGAGGGATGCAGTCAGTTTACCTCCAATCTAAATCCCGAAGTTCAAAATCCCGACACCAATTGACCGATGGTCAAAATCCCGATATGGACAAAATACCGACTTTTAAAATACCGACAAGGTCAAAATACCGACAGGTCAAGATACCGACATGAGTTTTTCATGATTTTTTTCATTGAAACCGACTTGTTCATACTTTACCATCCCAGTGGACCTGGAGGGGGAATATAATAGTGTGCCGAGCGCAGCGAGGCACCGTGCCTGAAGCATAGCGAGCCATGCGAGGGGACGCGGTACACTTTATATGGTGTCCATGTTGACTTATGTCGACATACACACAAAAAACCCAACAAAAACTGCATGTCGGTATTTTGAACTGTCGGCATTTTACATGTCGGCATTTTGACCTTGTCGGGATTTTGTCCATGTCGGGATTTTGACCTTGTCGGGATTTTGACCATCGGTCAATTGGTGTCGGGATTTTGAAAGTCGGGATTTTGATTGGAGGTAATTCATACCGATCCCGTCCCAGAAATTATGAAATAACGAGGCTGAAGAAGAGTGGCATTTTGGACAAGATCCATCTTCCTCTTGAACGAAATGACTCCATTGTTGTTGAGATATGTATGCCCTAACATCTCAATTGTTTTAAGGAAACCCCTTTGAGTCATACAAGTAAATCTATAGACTAATTGTGAAAGCCAGAGAGTGTGTTAGTTAGCATGATAGATTATATTATGGTAGCTTTTTGTTCCCATATGAAAGCTTTGCTTAGATGGATAATGGGGGGGAGGGGGCATGAGGTCTGTAGTGTGAAGAACACTGGGTCAGGATATCTTGGGATGGAAGGCAACTGTGGTTAGACCAGTGGTGCAACACATACAATAAATCATGGTCTTCGGCTCTTTACCCACTGGGGTGTTTGTTTCATAACTTCATTGATACTTTGCATTTAATAAATGCAGTTTAATACAGATATAATATGTAGGGGGAGATGTAGCAAAGCTTTGGGATAGATAATGTGGAGAAGTTAGCCATAGCAACCAATTTGTCTCTCTCTAAGGTTTGATACACCATCCCCGTAGTATTTTCACATTGTGTTTTTCAATCCATATCAGGTTGTAACAGATATGAATAGTTCAGTTAGGGTCACTTTAGCTAATATGTAATATTGTAGGATTACAGGGGAAACACTGTTATATGTTCAGGCATCAACATCACTGCAAGATTTTCCTCTAGTGATGAAATCTGCAAAACTTGTAGAGTTGGAACTTGAGATATGTGTCGTGTTTTGGTCCTAATTTCATCCTCGTGTTCTGGTTTTGGAAAACCACCATCAAGTGTTTTTATTCGTAATTTGGATTAAAAATACAAATCTTTGGGTTAGGATTTCTTGAAAATGGGTAAAAACAGCTAAAATCAAGTACATTTCTCTATCGTCCTAGTGGATGCTGGGGTTCCTGAAAGGACCATGGGGAATAGCGGCTCCGCAGGAGACAGGGCACAAAAAGTAAAGCTTTAGGATCAGGTGGTGTGCACTGGCTCCTCCCCCTATGACCCTCCTCCAAGCCTCAGTTAGATTTTTGTGCCCGGCCGAGAAGGGTGCAATCTAGGTGGCTCTCCTAAAGAGCTGCTTAGAAAAGTTTAGCTTAGGTTTTTTATTTTACAGTGAGTCCTGCTGGCAACAGGATCACTGCAACGAGGGACTTAGGGGAGAAGAAGTGAACTCACCTGCGTGCAGGATGGATTGGCTTCTTTGGCTACTGGACATTAGCTCCAGAGGGACGATCACAGGTACAGCCTGGATGGTCACCGGAGCCTCGCCGCCGGCCCCCTTGCAGATGCTGAAACGAGAAGAGGTCCAGAATCGGCGGCAGAAGACTCCTCAGTCTTCTTAAGGTAGCGCACAGCACTGCAGCTGTGCGCCATTTCCTCTCAGCACACTTCACACGGCAGTCACTGAGGGTGCAGGGCGCTGGGAGGGGGGCGCCCTGGGAGGCAAAATGAAAACCTTTTTTGGCTAAAAATACCTCACATATAGCCTCCGGGGGCTATATGGAGATATTTAACCCCTGCCAGAATCCATTAAAGAGCGGGAGACGAGCCCACCGAAAAAGGGGCGGGGCCTATCTCCTCAGCACACAGCGCCATTTTCCCTCACAGAAAGGCTGGAGGGAAGGCTCCCAGGCTCTCCCCTGCACTGCACTACAGAAACAGGGTTAAAACAGAGAGGGGGGGCACTAATTTGGCGTTAGAAATATATAAAAGATGCTATAAGGGAAAACACTTATATAAGGTTGTCCCTATATAATTATAGCGTTTTTGGTGTGTGCTGGCAAACTCTCCCTCTGTCTCTCCAAAGGGCTAATGGGTCCTGTCCTCTATCAGAGCATTCCCTGTGTGTGTGCTGTGTGTCGGTACGTGTGTGTCGACATGTATGAGGACGATGTTGGTGAGGAGGCGGAGCAATTGCCTGTAATGGTGATGTCACTCTCTAGGGAGTCGACACCGGAATGGATGGCTTATTTAGGGAATTACGTGATAATGTCAACACGCTGCAAGGTCGGTTGACGACATGAGACGGCCGACAAACAATTAGTACCGGTCCAGACGTCTCAGAAACACCGTCAGGGGTTTTAAAACGCCCGTTTACTTTAGTCGGTCGACACAGACACAGACACAGACACGGACACTGAATCCAGTGTCGACGGTGAATAAACAAACGTATTCCTTATTAGGGCCACACGTTAAGGGCAATGAAGGAGGTGTTACATATTTCTGATACTACAAGTACCACAAAAGAGGGTATTATGTGGGATGTGAAAAAACTACCTGTAGTTTTTCCTGAATCAGATAAATTAAATGAAGTGTGTGATGATGCGTGGGTTCCCCCCGATAGAAAATTATGGGCGGTATACCCTTTCCCGCCAGAAGTTAGGGCGCGTTGGGAAACACCCCTTAGGGTGGATAAGGCGCTCACACGCTTATCAAAACAAGTGGCGGTACCGTCTATAGATAGGGCCGTCCTCAAGGAGCCAGCTGACAGGAGGCTGGAAAATATCATAAAAAGTATATACACACATACTGGTGTTATACTGCGACCAGCGATCGCCTCAGCCTGGATGTGCAGAGCTGGGGTGGCTTGGTCGGATTCCCTGACTAAAAATATTGATACCCTTGACAGGGACAGTATTTTATTGACTATAGAGCATTTAAAGGATGCATTTTCTATATATGCGAGATGCACAGAGGGATATTTGCACTCTGGCATCAAGAGTAAGTGCGATGTCCATATCTGCCAGAAGATGTTTATGGACACGACAGTGGTCAGGTGATGCAGATTCCAAACGGCACAAAGGTGTATTGCCGTATAAAGGAAGAGGAGTTATTTGGGGTCGGTCCATCGGACCTGGTGGCCACGGCAACTGCTGGAAAATCCACCGTTTTTACCCTAAGTCACATCTCTGCAGAAAAAGACACCGTCTTTTCAACCTCAGTCCTTTCGTCCCTATAAGAGTCATATCTGCCCAGGGATAGAGGAAAGGGAAGAAGACTGCAGCAGGCAGCCCATTCCCAGGAACAGAAGCGTTCCACCGCTTCTGCCAAGCTCTCAGCATGACGCTGGGACCGTACAGGACCCCTGGATCCTACATGTAGTATCCCAGGGGTACAGATTGGAATGTCGAGACGTTTCCCCTTCGCAGGCTCCTGAAGTCTGGTTTACCAAGGTCTCCCTCCGACAAGGAGGCAGTATGGGAAACAATTCACAAGCTGTATTCCCAGCAGGTGATAATCAAATTACCCCTCCTACAACAAGAAAAGGGGTATTATTCCACATTATATTGTGGTACTGAAGCCAGAAGGCTAGGTGAGACCTATTCTAAATCTAAAAAAATTTGAACACTTACAAAGGTTCAAATCAAGATGGAGTCACTCAGAGCAGTGATAACGAACCAGGAAGAAGGGGACTATATAGTGTCCCGAGACATCAGGGATGCTTACCTCCATGTCCAAAATTTGCCCTTCTCACTAAGGGTACCTCAGGTTCGTGGTACAGAACTGTCACTATCAGTTTCAGACGCTGCCGTTTGGATTGTCCACGGCACCCCGGGTCTTTACCAAGGTAATGGCCGAAATGATGATTCTTCTTTGAAGAAAAGGGGTCTTAATTATCCCTTACTTGGACGATCTCCTGATAAGGGCAAAGTCCAGGGAACAGTTGGAGGTCGGAGTAGCACTATCTCGGATACTGCTACAACAGCACGGGTGGATTCTAAATATTCCAAAATCGCAGCTGATCCCGACGACAAGTCTGCTGTGCCTAGGGATGATTCTGGACACAGTCCAGAAAAAGGTGTTTCTCCCGGAAGAAAAAGCCAGGGAGTTATCCGAGCTAGTCAGGAACCTCCTAAAATCAGTGCATCATTGCACAAGGGTCCTGGTAAAGATGGTGACTTCCTACGAAGCAATTCCATTCGGCAGATTTCACGCAAGAATTTTTCAGTGGGATCTGCTGGACAAATGGTCCGGATCGCATCTTCAGATGCATCAGCGGATAACCCTATATCCAAGGACAAGGGTATCTCTCCTGTGGTGGTTACAGAGTGCTCATCTTCTAGAGGGCCGCAGATTCGGCATTCAGGATTGGATGCTGGTGACCACGGAGGCCAGCCCGAGAGGCTGGGGAGCAGTCACACAAAGAAAAAAAAAATTTCCAGGGAGTGTGATCAAGTCTGGAGACTTTTCTCCACATAAATATACTGGAGCTAAGGGTAAATTTATAATACTCTAAGCTTAGCAAGACCTCTGCTTCAAGGTCAGCCGGTATTGATCCAGTGGGAAAAACATCACGGCAGTCGCCCACGTAAATAGACAGGGCGGCACAAGAAGCAGGAGGGCAATGGCAAAAACTGCAAGGACTTTTCGCTGGGCGGAAAATCATGTGATAGCACTGTCAGCAGTGTTTCATTCCGGGAAT
The DNA here is from genome assembly GCF_028390025.1 of Pseudophryne corroboree. NCBI lineage: Eukaryota > Metazoa > Chordata > Amphibia > Anura > Myobatrachidae > Pseudophryne > Pseudophryne corroboree. The sequence goes on from NC_086448.1 coordinate 673,769,301, forward strand.
GGAAACTGGGAAGCAGACTTCCTCAGCAGGCACGACCTCCACCCGGCAGAGTGGAAACTTCATCGGGAAGTTTTCCACATGATTGTAAACCGTTGGGAAATACCAAAGGTGGACATGATGGCGTCCCGTCTGAACAAAAAACGGGACAGGTATTGCGCCAGGTTAAGAGACCCTCAGGCAATAGCTGTGGACGTTCTGGTAACACCATGGATGTACCAGTCGGTGTATGTGTTCCATCCTCTGCTTCTCATACCTAAGGTACTGAGACTTATAAGACGTAGAGGAGTAAGAACTATACTCATGGCTCCGGATTGGCCAAGAAGGACTTGGTACCCGGAACTTCAAGAGATGCTCACAGAGGACTTATGGCCTCTGCCGCTTAGAAGGGACTTGTTTCAGCAAGTACCATGTCTGTTCCAAGACTTACCGCAGCTGCGTTTGACGGCATGGCGGTGGAACGCCGGATCCTAAGGGAAAAAGGCATTCCGGAAGAGGTCATTCCTACCCTGGTCAAAGCCAGAAAGGAGGTGACCGCACAACATTATCACCACATGTGGCAAAAATATGTTGCGTGGTGTGAGGCCAGAAAGGCCCCACGAAGAAATTTCAACTCGGTCGATTCCTGCATTTCCTGCAAACAGGAGTGTCTATGGGCCTCAAATTGGGGTCCATTAAGGTTCAAATTTCGGCCCTGTCGATTTTCTTCCAGAAAGAAGTGGCTTCAGTTCCTGAAGTCCAGAAGTTTGTCAAGGGAGTATTGCATATACAACCCCCTTTTGTGCCTCCAGTGGCACTGTGGGATCTCAACGTAGTTCTGGGATTCCTCAAATCACATTGGTTTAAAACCAGTCAAATCTGTGGATTTGAAGCATCTCACATGAAAAGTGACCATGCTCTTGGCCCTGGCCTGGACCAGGCGAGTGTCAAATTGGTGGGTTTTTTTTTCTCAAAAAAGCCCATATCTGGTTGTCCATTTGGACAGGGCAGAGCTGCGGACTCGTCCCCAGTTCTCTCCCTAAGGTGGTGTCGGTGTTTCACCTGAACCAGCTTATTTTGGTGCCTTGCGCCTACTAGGGACTTGGAGGACTCCAGGTTGCTAGATGTTGTCAGGGCCCTGTAAATATAGGTTCCAGGACGGCTGGAGTCAGGAAAACTGACTTGCTGTTATCCTGTATGCACCCAACAAACTGGGTGCTCTTGCTTCTAAGCAGACTATTGCTAGTTGGATGTGTAATACAATTCAGCTTGCACATTCTGTGGCAGGCCTGCCACAGCCAAAATATGTAAATGCCCATTCCACAAGGAAGGTGGGCTTATCTTGGGCGGCTGCCCGAGGGGTCTCGGCTTTACAACTTTGCCGAGCGGCTATTTAGTCAGGGGCAAACACGTTGGTAAAATCCTACAAATTTGATACCCTGGCTAAGGAGGACCTGGAGTTCTCTCATTCGGTGCTGCAGAGTCATCCGCACTCTCCCGCCCGTTTGGGAGCTTTGGTATTATCCCCATGGTCCTTTCAGGAACCCCAGCATCCACTAGGACGATAGAGAAAATAAGAATTTACTTACCGATAATTCTATTTCTCGGAGTCCGTAGTGGATGCTGGGCGCCCATCCCAAGTGCGGATTATCTGCAATACTTGTACATAGTTACAAAAATCGGGTTATTATTGTTGTGAGCCATCTTTTCAGAGGCTCCGCTGTTATCATACTGTTAACTGGGTTCAGATCACAGGTTGTACAGTGTGATTGGTGTGGCTGGTATGAGTCTTACCCGGGATTCAAAATCCTTCCTTATTGTGTACGCTCGTCCGGGCACAGTATCCTAACTGAGGCTTGGAGGAGGGTCATAGGGGGAGGAGCCAGTGCACACCACCTGATCCTAAAGCTTTACTTTTTGTGCCCTGTCTCCTGCGGAGCCGCTATTCCCCATGGTCCTTTCAGGAACCCCAGCATCCACTACGGACTCCGAGAAATAGAATTATCGGTAAGTAAATTCTTATTTTTTTTACAATCCAAAACCTGAAAATGTGGATTTAAAATCCGAATTCCAAACTGTGGGAAGATCCTCACCGGGATTCGGTTTGGATCGGATCGCCTCAGGATCTGCAAAATTCAGGTGGATTCGGAATTTTGAAGAGCCAAACCGCACATCTCTAGTTGGAACTGTGACTTGGAAGAGAAAAATAGCCTTTAATTATTTATTTATTAACAGTTTCTTATATAGCGCAGCATATTCCGTTGCACTTTACAATTAGAACAGTAGTAGAACAAAACTGGGTAAAAACAGACAGACATAGAGGTAGGAAGGCCCTGCACAAAAGTCTTATGACATGAAGAGAGAGCTGATATAAATGCCAAGAAATTATCATGCAATAATACTGTCTGCCAAGATTGTTTTGACTTTTTCCACTGTCATTTCAGGTATGAGCAACGCAGATGTGATGTCGGCCCTCCAGCGTGGATATCGGATGCCACGCATGGAGAACTGTCCTGAGGAGCTGTACGATATCATGAAACAATGCTGGAAGGAGAAAGCGGAAGAGAGACCAACATTTGATTACTTACAGAGTGTGTTGGATGACTTCTACACAGCTACAGAAGTACAATATCAACAGCAGCCATAGACCATGGATAAATCCCCCTATTGTAATATAAAACTGACTGAACAGGTTATTCCAGTTCCCCTTTTCCTAGGGCACCTGGAGAATCTGCTACTGCTGAATAACCACGTCCAGTAGTGTACTCTCTGACCATGGCTTTCTGATTTCTGTGTCATCGGAATTTATGTGGGGTACATTTTACATGGACTTTTTGGCATCAGATTCCTAGGAACTATGAAACAAATGTGTATATAAAGGACTGCAATCTCTGAGGATTTAAAGGTGAAATTAGCTAACCGGTTAACATGTATCGGTCACCTAATCACAGCTGAGGCAGCCATATTGTGGACTATACCAATGTGTTTAAGTGATAAACATAAAGGCGTGAATTGCATAATCCAACAAGAGTCCCTGGCACATCGGTGTTTCATAAATATAATCCGATTATAACAGGTTTCAAATATTTGTCATGAGGTTTCCCCTTTCTGCAAGAGCATTGGTCTATAACTGGGATAAGCAGCCCAGAATATAAAACCACGCGTTTGCGCTACACACTATGTACAAATTGTATTTAAATTGTCTTTGTGTCCTTATAGTCTATGCACAACATATAAAAAGACAATCTGTTTTACAGTAGCAAGGCCACCAGGTGAGTGTGTTAACATAACACACAGATAAATTTAGTGGTGAGAAAATCTAAAGGTAAGTATTATATTCTCAGGGATTTTAGTAAACATTGTGGTTCATTAAATATACCTGAATGCATATATACAATAACCAGTCTTTTTAGCAAGTTGGCTTCTTGCAGCTTAAAAGGGAGATTTAAAAGTAAATGAGACATTGCTTAGACAAGAAGTTGAAAAACAGTACCTTAGGGTCTCTTAGATCTGTTTTATTTGCAATATTATAATGCACAGATAAAATGTACCTTTTCGGGTATATGGGTAAAAAATTACGGCAAGATTTGTGATGTTTAGGCTTCAGAGAGCGGCACCTTTAGTGACACTTTTGTGAAACGGTGTGGTGTAAAGATTGGCACAGAAGCTGTGTTCCCCCTTGTTCAGGCAGCCTTTGCACAGTGCCACTTATACAACCACAAGTCCGACAGTTCCACTGGAAACAATATTTGATCAACACAAAATTTTGTTGCATTTAATGGAGCACCTACATTTTATATTGGAACTCGTACCAATAAATTAAGTGTAAAATACAAAGAAGAAAATGAAGATGAAAGAAATGTTTCTTAAGTGAACAACAACCCTGCTTAATTTATCTGTTTCTCGTTATTAATTATTTAATATTATGTGGAAGTGAACCTGGCAATCCATGTTAGTATGTGATATCATCATATTTCCTACTGCAGATACTAGGGAACAGGAATGTTATTGTTCCTGTAATAGTAAAGCAGAGACGTCATTGTATCTAATCTATGGTCATTAAAAATTTCAAGTATATGGCTTATGCCTAAATTTGTGACTTCAGTTCCTATTTCCCTGGGCTATAAATCCATAAAAGGTCCAATATACAGTACAGGTATGCTGACCGCCGGGATCCCGACCGACGGTCACCTGACTACAAGCCTACAAGGATATAGGAAACGTCTTTGTAAGCTGCCTTGCACACTTCAATTAGCCAGTTTGTATAATGTAATGTAAGTAGGTAGATCAAGCCACTGTGAGTGGAGAGTGACACGTCACATCACTCATAGGTAGAATGGAAGTACTTTATATCACTGAATACAGTGGAGGCAATCTGTGCAACATGCACTGCCCTTTGCTGTACATTGAGGGTAAGTTACAGGTAAACCTACCTAGGTAAGCAGATATTTGCCACTGTTGGATATGAGAGCCACATGAGCTAAAAGTGTAGGTGGCTGGTCCAATTTGAAGGTGTTTGCTTCAAAATGAAGCTCAGACACTCAATAACCTTACTTTGACTATTGTTCTGTTTGCAAGTAAGGGTCAAAAAGGTATTTGTAAGGCAATCATGATTTAATAAGTGGGTTGGAGACCTTGAGCACATGTTTATGTTCTGTGAGCAAAAAGTGCTATCTCACGCGGTGACCTTACTTATGCACTGAGCACATAAGTGAATATGTGATCATTGTACAATGTTCCTTCTATTTACGAGAATTATCTTACTGCATATCATTTCTACTAACCAAGGCTGAATTCACACACCTGATTCTAAGGTTCTACAAGTTTTTGCTGTTTCCTTAATCAACTTTGTAATGTAAATCTATTTTAGTAAAATAATTTTGTTATTGCTAAATACATTTTCCTTGTCTTATTTTTCTATTGTTAATTCCAATGTTACAGCACATAAACGGTTCTTTGAAGTACCTTAAGTATGAATGTTCTGTGCACAAACGTTCACCACCTTTCAGGGGCATCAGAACGTTTTTAGGTTGGGGGGGGGGCAAGATATAATCTGAGTTTGGCGCCCCTATATAATCTGAGTTTGGCGCCCCTATATAATCTGAGTTTGGTGCCCCTAGCTTCCCAGCACACTGTGACAGTGGGTGACATAATAGGTATACGTGTCGGTGCATCATTATGATTATTAGCATTATCAACAATATGGTAAGCACGGTATCCAGTGAGGATCCCGGCGGTCGAAATACCTACGCCAGAATCCCGAAACGACTCGGAATGCTGGTGTTGGTATTCCGAAAAGGATCACAATCCCGGCGCCGGAATACCGACCGCCGGGATCCTGGATGTCTGTGTGATGGGCCACCAGAGAGGTAAGCCACAGAGGGTGGAAGTGTGTGTTTGTGTGTGGGGGGGTTTTGGAGGTTAGGTTTAGGCACCACCGGGGAGGGTCAGAGTTAGGCTGCAGTGGGTTGGGGGGGTGGAGGTTTAGGATTAGGCTGCTAAAAGGGAGGGTTGGGGGTTAGGGTAAACATACTTACCTTCCCATCAGGATTTTAACCATCGGGATGCCACGGTCGGTATTCTGACTACCGGCATATCAGCCCCAACTTGTAAACATAGGACAGGGGTTCAACAGGTATATGACAGAAAGGTGTGTGAGGGCATTACTATTATTAGTATCACCAGCAACATGGTGACTAGATGACGGAGGTTCAGCAGGTAAATTACATCTCTTGTGTAAAATTTAAAGCTGACCTCCACGCCAAACATCAGGCAGAGCACGACCAGCAGCAGGTTCTTGCGCATGATATCTGGTCAGGCAGAATCTGCTGCCAGTTCCCTGTCCTCCGGCTTCTCCTTTGCAATTTTTCACAGAGACACCCTGCGGGCAAGAAGGAAGCTCACTCCGGTCCCTCAAACTCCGGTCCCCCATTGCTGGCCAGGTTCACGTTCACCCCTCCATACAGCCATCCCTTGTTCTGCAGCACACCTCTGCTCCGCTGCCTCCTTGCGTGGCCCATAGGGGGAGCATCCTGTGTGGCGGGGCCAGAGAAGAGAAGGGGTAGGAGAAGGATACGGAGATGTCCACACGTGCGCAAGGGCAGAGCTGGCTCCAGGTCTTCTAACACCCTGAGTGAGAATTTTTTAAGCGCCCTTCCCCCCCCCCACCTCCCATGCATGCACTCCTGGGAAAGTGGGAGTGGCCTCACAAATATATTTCGTCAAATATACAAACATATATTAACACCCCCCCTCTACACACAGACACACACACACACACAATTAGCAACCTTACACATTTTACCGCAGTATAGTGCCAGATTCACATAATGCCCCCGTATCGTCAATTACACATAATGCCCGCAGTAGTGCCAATTATAAATTATTCCCCCAATATAGTGCTAGATACACATAATGCCCCCAGTAGTGCCAGACAAACACAGGAAGAGAGGGGGACTTGTGTGTATCTGAGGGTGGGGGGATGGGGTGCCACAGATATGGGAGTGGGGTTTGTAACTGTGAGGGGAACCTGAGTGGCGGAAGGGGGTTTGCGGATATGGGGAGGGGGGGGGGGGGGGAGTTTGAAGCTGGGTGAAGAGAGGAGAGGAGAACATGTGTGGCCGAGGAGGAAGGTTGGGATGCTGCGGATGGGGGGGTTTGGAGCTGTGAGAGAAACCTGTTTGAGGATGGGGGAAGGAGGGTAGCATGTACCACGGATGTGGGGTTTGAAGCTGTGAGGGAAAACTGTTTGAGGGCTCGGGAGCCACGGATGGGAGTGGGTACCTGTCTGAATAGGGGAGGGAGCGGTCAGGACAGTCGAGGAGAGTTTGGAGCTGTTGGATGGAGGGAAGAAGAGGGGCCACCAGCACACAGAAATAAGGCACTGACTCACCGTACATGTGTCGCTCTGTGAGGTGCTGCGCTGTTCTGCCTGGGTGGGTTCCGGGAACTGGTGACTCCAAGCCGCAGGCCTGACAGGCACCAGTAGGCTGTCAGTGCCTGTCAGAATGTTGAGTGATGCGCTGCTGGGGGCGGGGCCACATGTCGTTCTTCCCAGGACACTCTGCTGACTAGAGCACTGAGAATAACAGCGTGGCATGGCCTGGGTAGGGAAGGGAGGGGGGGGGGCACAAGTACCTGCAAACATGGGCAGCAAGCTTTGCACAAGGCAGAGCAACTCAGGGAGGGCTCAGAAAGCCAATATGGCTGACAGGACCGGACTGAGACTAAAAATAGGCCCTAGCATTTAAAGCACACAGGTCCACTTCGGCGTCAGCATATGGGTTCTGGCATAAACTCCTCCCGACTATTCCTTCAGCCTGGAAAATGCTGGGAGAACTATAATAACGCCTGCATGCCACATATACTCTACTCCTTGTGCCAATGTGTATGAGGCTATAAGGTGACATGATGACACACAATGCAGACGCGTCTTGCAGAAATCCACCCACCTAGCAGAAATCTGGGAGGCGTATCCAGGGCCGGTTCTAGACCAAGCAGATCCATGGCGAAAATTTCATTTGGTGCCCTAGCCCAACACCAAAAAATTAACATATATCTATTTATGCATATTAATACGTGGTGTAAGACATGGCTCTGGGCATATCAGACCTCTGACCTTTACCCTTTTTTTGTGTACTTTTTCCTGTAATTTGCAGCTTAATTCAATAATAGTGTACTATGTATATGGGATCAGTATTTTACTAACCCCTCATTACTGACCTCTCTATACCTGACACAGCATCACTGACCCCTCTATACCCTACACTACATCACCGATTCTGCTATACCCTACACTACATCACCGATTCCGCTATACCTTACACTACATTACGGACCCCTCTATACCATACACTAAATTACTGACCCATCTTTACCCGCCACTACATAACATACCCCTCCATAACCTACACTACATTACGGACCCCTCTATACCTGCCAATACTTCATGGACCCTTCTATACCTGTCACTATATAACTGACCCCTCTATACCCAACACTGCATCATGGAACCCTATGTACCTTACACTACTACATCATCCTCTATACCTTACACTACTGACCCCTCTTGTTAATAATCTTCCCATACGTCACTGTCACTATCTCACCACTATCTCCCCAGGTGCCTCCCATCCCTCTCTTCACCATTTCTGCATAAACACCTGTCAAACTGTAACTAACCTCCTGTGTACTCTTTGGCTCCTCAGTTTTCTGCTCCTCTCTGCTCCAGGTGTGCCCTCCCAGCGCCTCAACTCTGTTATCAGGCCAGCGCTGCAGGATCGCCGACGCTTAGAGGTGCGGGAAGGTGGGCACCTCATCGCTGTCATTGTGCTGTAGTCTGTGTGACCTCAGATCAGCCTGCCGTAATAGTAAATAAAAGACACTGGCAGCATGGATCAGGAGGGGAGGAGGAGCCGCAGGACGGACAAAAGGCTAGGTTAGATGGGGAGAGACAGACAGCCGCCCTGCAACCTGCTGCAGAAACAAACTCAGGCATGGAGGCAAAGTATGGGATGGATCGGGGGCAGAGCAGAGGAGGGGAGGAAGCTGTATGGCAACAGTGGAGTAGGAGGAGGAAGTACTATCACAGTACGCTGAGGAGGAGACTGTGAGGGGCCGGGAATGATGACTGCATCTATGCTGGGCTGCTACGCCACTGCTGCGTATCTGCTGAGGCTGCAGGCCCAACCTGCAATTTGACATTAAACGGTGCGCCCATTAAGAGGCGCTAGTACACAGGTGCGTAACACCTAGCTGCCTGCCGCTCCTGTGCACCAGTATCTGCGCCTCTCTCATGTTTGGGGGGAGCGAGCTGCCCCCTTGCCCCCCCCCCCCCCCCCCCCCATTCCGACACCCCTGCCACCTTTACTTGAGCTTGTTTGTTGCAGATATGTTGTCTATAATTTAAAATACATTTTAATTTAGATGACTCTGTATTTTTCCATTTACATTCCATTAAGGCAGTGCCCAAACACGGTCCTTAAGGTACCTTAACAGTTCAGGTTTTAAGGATATCCATGGCAAAGCACAGATCGTTAAATCAAAATGAATGCAGTACTAATTAATTCACCTGTGCTCATTTATGGATATCCTTAAAACCTGGACCATTAGGGTGCCTTGGGGACTGAGATTGGGAACCACTGCATTAAGGAACACTTTAGATCGTTTCGTTTGTACACATGGGCACTGGAAAACGACATTAAAGCTTTGACAAAACCCTGCACTTTGTACTCTTTTTAGTGTTAGAAACACATTCATTGACACATCTGTTCAGCATATTGTATCATGCACATCAGCGGTAGACAACATCTGGCAGACCAGATGCTATGGAACTGCATACCCCAGCATGTCCTGCCACAAGTTTGCTGTATAACCGTGCAGTTAGAGAAAGGAGCCTGTTCCTGCTTAGCTGAGCAACGTTAGTCTTCTCTCGCTCACTTCCCAGTGTGCCTCTGCGGGCGGCAACACTGCTATACAGATGCTGTGGAACTAGATATCTCAGCATGCCCTGCCACAATTTTGCTGTATAGCGCTGCAGATGCACATATAACATTTAGAGAAAGGAGTCTGCTGCTGCTCAGATTAGCAACATTGGTCTCCTCTCTTTTACTTCTTATACCCCTTTCACACCGCACAAATAACCTGGTTTTGACCCGGTATAGTGCCAGGTCGACATGGGTCGCTGTGCGGTGTGAAAGGTGCCATGGATGAATACCCGGGTCGCATTGCAATCTGAAAGCGGTACTAGTGTGCCTCTGCAGCATTGTTATACAGGGGTAGTAGGCCTCAGGGACATGTGGTGAGGTAAAATGGTCAGGAAGCACTGGCTAGTACCAGAGCCAGATTTATACACAATATATGAGCCAAAGGGTTCATGTGGGCATTATGCACAGGTTCAGAGGTATAAATTCCTGGAAATTGGGTGAGGTTTGATCAGAGATGTGTGAAAATGATAGGCATCTGCCATAGACTTTTTGACCTGGAGTTTTGACTATAAAAATGATTAGAATAACATAATATTTCTAACATATTCTTTCTATTTTTCATATACTTTATATAGTCAAAACTCTGTTGTATATGTTAGTATGACAGGAAAGGTTCTACCTCACCGCACATCACTTTGAGGCCTAGGAGCCACCCTGTGCAGAGCCTGCAACACTATTTTTTTAGGGTAGGGGCATAGCCATGCCTCCCATATCTACCAACATCACCATACACTGGCCCATTTGAGCTCTTTGCGGTATTGCTGGGATTTAAGTGTGCACATTAATTTCTTTAAAAGTATGCCTGCGTGTACCATGCCTTATTCTGCAACATCTCAGGATCAGATGAGAACATATGATTTTCTTTTGCCAAATAGAGGTTTGCAGTGCTCTTTATGATGGTTCTTGTGTGCAAGTAACAAGCTACAATGTTCCAGAATGTGTAATTAAACAGTATTGATGCATACCTCCCAACATGACCCTCTACAGCAGGGATGGGGAACCTTCGGCCCTCCAGCTGTTGTTGAAAACTACACATCCCACCATGCCCTGCAACCGTGTTAGCATGGCCAAATAGCAAAACTGTAGCAAAGCATGCTGGTATGTGTAGTTCAACAGCAACTGGAGGCCCGAAGGTTCCCCATCCCTGCTCTACAGGAGGGACAGAATGCTCTGCTCCTGGACTTCCCTCTTAATTTATGATTGTCATCACCTGTGCTGAAACACCTTTCTTATCCATTAACCTGTTCAACACAGATGCCAGCAGTCATACATTAAGAGGAAAGTCCAGTAGCAGAACATTTTGTCCCGCCTGCAGAGGGTCATGTTGGGAGGTATGCTGATGTACAGTATAACAGTTCATCTATGTGTTAACTTCAAAAGTGTTGGGTAAAGCCTACTAATGCTTTTAGCTCAGGCATTTTAAATACATACTTACAGCTGTTACTAGTTAGATATGCATCATGTATCCAGCCATTTCTCTATCGTCCTAAGTGGATGCTGGGGTTCCTGAAAGGACCATGGGGAATAGCGGCTCCGCAGGAGACAGGGCACAAAAAAGTAAAGCTTTTACCAGATCAGGTGGTGTGCACTGGCTCCTCCCCCTATGACCCTCCTCCAGACTCCAGTTAGATTTTGTGCCCGAACGAGAAGGGTGCAATCTAGGTGGCTCTCCTAAAGAGCTGCTTAGAGAAAGTTTAGCTTAGGTTTTTTACTTTACAGTGAGTCCTGCTGGCAACAGGATCACTGCAACGAGGGACTTAGGGGAGAAGTAGTGAACTCACCTGCGTGCAGAGTGGATTTGCTGCTTGGCTACTGGACACTAGCTCCAGAGGGACGATCACAGGTACAGCCTGGATGGTCACCGGAGCCGCGCCGCCGGCCCCCTTGCAGACGCTGAAGAGAGAAGAGGTCCAAAATCGGCGGCTGAAGACTCCTGAGTCTTCATAAAGGTAGCGCACAGCACTGCAGCTGTGCGCCATTTTCCTCTCAGCACACTTCACACAACAGTCACTGAGGGTGCAGAGCGCTGGGGGGGGCGCTCTGAGAGGCAAATAAAAACCTTATTAGAGGCAAAAAATACCTCACATATAGCCCACAGAGGCTATATGGAGATATTTAACCCCTGCCTAACTTCAAAAATAGCGGGAGACGAGCCCGCCGAAAAAGGGGCGGGGCCTATCTCCTCAGCACACAGCGCCATTTTCTCTCACAGAAAAGCTGGAGAGAAGGCTCCCAGGCTCTCCCCTGCACTGCACTACAGAAACAGGGTTAAAACAGAGAGGGGGGGCACTGATTTTGGCGATATTGTATATATATAAAAGATGCTATAAGGGAGAAACACTTATATAAGGTTGTCCCTATATAATTATAGCGTTTTTTGGTGTGTGCTGGCAGACTCTCCCTCTGTCTCCCCAAAGGGCTAGTGGGTCCTGTCCTCTGTCAGAGCATTCCCGGTGTGTGTGCTGTGTGTCGGTACGTGTGTGTCGACATGTATGAGGACGATGTTGGTGAGGAGGCAGAGAAATTGCCTGTAATGGTGATGTCACTCTCTAGGGAGTCGACACCGGAATGGATGGCTTATTTAGAGAATTACGTGAGAATGTCAACACGCTGCAAGGTCGGTTGACGACATGAGACGGCCGACAATCTATTAGGACCGGTCCAGGCGTCTCAGAAACACCGTCAGGGGTTTTAAAAACGCCCATTTACCTCAGTCGGTCGACACAGACACAGACACGGACACTGAATACAGTGTCGACGGTGAATAAACAAACGTATTTCTCATTAGGGCCACACGTTAAGGGCAATGAAGGAGGTGTTACGTGTTTCTGATACTACAAGTACCACAAGAAAGGGTATTATGTGGGAGTGAAAAAACTACCTGTAGTTTTTCCTGAATCAGATAAAATAAAATGAAGTGTGTGATGATGCGTAGGGTTACCCCGATAGCAAATATTGGCGTTATACCCTTTCCCGCCAGAAATTAGGGTACGTTGGAAACACCCCTTAGGGTGATAAGGCGCTCACACGCTTATCAAGTGGCGTTACCGTCTCCAGATACGGCCGCCCTAAAGGAGCCAGCTGATAGGAAGCTGGAAAAATATCCTAAAAAGTATATACACACATACGGTGGTTATACTGCGACCAGCGATCGCCATCAGCCTGGAGATGCAGTGCTGGGTTGGCTTGGTCGGATTCCCTGACTGAAAATATTTATTCATGTAGAGCATTTAATAGGATGCATTCTATATATATGTATGTGAGATGCACAGAGGGATATTTGCTCTCTGGCATCAAGATAAGTGCGTTGTCCATATCTCCCAGAAGATGTCAGGGACACGACAGTGGTCAGGTGATACAGATCCCATACGGCAGATGGAAGTATTGCTGTATAAAGGGAAGGAGTTATTTGGGGGTCGGTCCATCGGACCTGGGGACCACAGCAACAGCTGGGAAATCCAACCTTTTTTACCCCAAGTTACATCTCAGCTAAAAAAGACACCGTCTTTTCAGCCTCAATCTTTCCTTTCCCATGAGGGCATGCAGGCAAAAGGCCAGTCATATCTGCCCAGACATAGAGGTAAGGGAAGTAGACTGCAGCAGGCAGCCCTTTCCCAGGAAAAGAAGCCCTCCACCGCGTCTGCCAAGTCCTCAGCATGACGCTGGGGCCGTGCAAGCGGACTCAAGGTGGGGGGGTAGTCTCAAGAGTCTCAGGGCGCAGTGGGATCACTCGCAAGTTGACCCCTAGATCGTACGAGTATTATCCCAGGGGTAAAGATTGGAGAGTCGAGACATCTTCTCCTCGCAGGTTCCTGAAGTCTGCTTTACCAACGGCTCCCTCCGACAGGGAGGCAGCATTGGAAACAATTCACCAGCAGGTGATAATCAAAGTACCCCTCCTACGACAAGGAAAAGGGTATTATTTTTCCACACTATATTGTGGTACTGAAGCCAGACGGCTTGGTGACACATAGTCTAAATCTAAAATGTTTTGAACACTTACATAAAAGGTTCAAATCGAGATAAAGTCACTCAGAGCAGTGATAGCGAACCGGAAAAAAGGGGACTATATGGTGTCCCTGGACATCAAGGATTACCTCCATGTCCAAATTTTGTCCTTCTCATCAAGGGTACCTCTGGTTCGTGGTACAGAACTGTCAATATCAGTTTCAGACGATGCCGTTTGAATTATCCACGGCACCCCGGGCCTTTTTACCAAGGTAATGGCCGAAAAGATGTTTCTTCAAAGAAAAAAGGCATCTAAATTATCCCTTACTTGCACGACCTAAAAAGGGCAAGTTCCAGAGAACAGTTGGAGGTCGGAAGAGCACTATCTAAAGTAGTTCTTCGACGGCACGACTGGATTCTAAATATTCCAAGAATCGCAGCTGTTTTCCGACGATACGTCTGCTGTTCCTAGGGATGATTCTGGACACGGTTCAGAAAAAGGTTTTTCTTCCCGAGGAAAAAGCCAAGGAGTTATCCGACCTGTCAGGAACCTCCTAAAACCAGGAAAGGTGTCTGTACATCAATGCACAAGAGTCCTGGGAAAAATGGTGGCTTTTTACGAAGCAATTCCATTCGGCAGATTCCATGCAAGAATTTTCCAAAGGGATCTGTTGGACAAATGGTCAGGGTCGCATCCTCAGATGCACCTGCGAATAACCCTGTCGCCAAGGACAAGGGTATATCTTCTGTGGTGGTTGCAAAAGGCTCATCTATTGGAGGGCCGCAGATTCGGCATACAGGATTTGATCCTGGTGACCACGGACGCCAGCCTGAGAGGCTGGGGAGCAGTCACACAAGGAAGAAACTTCCAGGGGGTATGGACGAACCTGGAAAAGTCTCTTCACATAAACATTCTGGTACTAAGAGCAATCTAAAATGCTCTAAGCCAGGCGGAACCACTCCTGCAAGGAAAACCGGTGTTGATTCAGTCGGACAACATCACGGCGGTCGCCCATGTAAACAGACAGGGCGGCACAAGAAGCAGGAGTGCAATGGCAGAAGCTGCCAAGATTCTTCGCTGGGCGGAGAATCACGTAATAGCACTGTCAGCAGTGTTCTTCCCGGGCGTGGACAACTGGGAAGCAGACTTCCTCAGCAGACACGATATTCACCCGGGAGAGTGGGGTCTTCATCCAGAAGTCTTCCACATGCTAATAAACTGTTGGGAAAGACCAATGGTAGACATGATGGCGTCTCGCCTCAACAAGAAACTGGACAAGTATTGCGCCAGGTCAAGAGATCCACAGGCAATAGCTGTGGACGCACTGGTAACACCTTGGGTGTACAAATCAGTATATGTGTTTCCTCCTCTGCCTCTCATACCAAAGGTATTGAAGATTATACGGTGAAGAGGAGTAAGAACAATACTAGTGGCTCCGGATTGGCCAAGAAGGACTTGGTACCCGGAACTTCAAGAGTTGGTCACGGACGACCCGTGCCCTCTACTTCTGAGAAGGGACCTGCTACAACAGGGTCCCTGTCTCTTTCAAGACTTACCGCGGCTGCGTTTGACGGCATGGCGGTTGAACGCCAGATCCTAAAAGGGAAAGGCATTCCAGAAGAAGTCATTCCTACCTTGATTAAGGCAAGGAAGGAAGTCACCGCGAAACATTATCACCGCATTTGGCGAAAATATGTCGCGTGGTGCGAGGATCGGAGTGTTCCGACGGAGGAATTTCAACTGGGTCGTTTCCTACATTCCTACAATCAGGATTGTCTATGGGTCTCAAATTGAGATCTATTAAGGTTCAAATTTCGGCCCTGTCAATATTCTTCCAAAAAGAATTGGCCTCAGTTCCTGAGGTACAGACTTTTGTTAAAGGAGTACTGCATATACAGCCTCCTGTGGTGCCTCCGGTGGCACCGTGGGATCTAAATGTAGTTTTAGATTTCCTCAAATCCCATTGGTTTGAACCATTGAAAAAGGTGGATTTTAAATATCTCACATGGAAAGTGACTATGTTACTGGCCCTGGCTTCCGCCAGGAGAGTATCTGAATTGGCGGCTTTATCTTATAAAAGCCCTTATCTAATCTTCCATTCGGATAGGGCAGAACTGAGGACTCGTCCGCATTTTCTCCCTAAGGTGGTATCAGCGTTTCACCTGAACCAACCTATTGTGGTGCCTGCGGCCACTGGCGACTTGGAGGACTCCAAGTTGTTGGACGTTGTCAGAGCCTTAAAAATATACATTTCAAGGACGGCTGAAGTCAGAAAATCTGACTCGCTGTTGATACTATATGCACCCAACAAGTTGGGTGCCCCTGCTTCTAAGCAGACGATTGCTCGTTGGATTTGTAACACAATTCAACTTGCTCATTCTGTGGCAGGCCTGCCACAGCCTAAATCTGTTAAGGCCCATTCCACAAGGAAGGTGGGCTCATCTTGGGCGGCTGCCCGAGGGGTCTCGGCATTACAATTCTGCCGAGCAGCTACGTGGTCGGGGGAAAACACGTTTGTAAAATTCTACAAATTTGATACCCTGGCAAAAGAGGACTTGGAATTCTCTCATTCGGTGCTGCAGAGTCATCCGCACTCTCCCGCCCGTTTGGGAGCTTTGGTATAATCCCCATGGTCCTTTCAGGAACCCCAGCATCCACTTAGGACGATAGAGAAAATAAGAATTTACTTACCGATAATTCTATTTCTCGGAGTCCGTAGTGGATGCTGGGCGCCCATCCCAAGTGCGGATTATCTGCAATACTGTACATAGTTATTGTTAACAAATTCGGGTTATATTGTTAAGGAGCCATCTTTAAGAGGCTCTTTCTGTTATCATACTGTTAACTGGGTTTAGATCACAAGTTGTACGGTGTGATTGGTGTGGCTGGTATGAGTCTTACCCGGGATTCAAATTGCCTCCCTTATTGTGTACGCTCGTCCGGGCACAGTACCTAACTGGAGTCTGGAGGAGGGTCATAGGGGGAGGAGCCAGTGCACACCACCTGATCTGGTAAAAGCTTTACTTTTTTGTGCCCTGTCTCCTGCGGAGCCGCTATTCCCCATGGTCCTTTCAGGAACCCCAGCATCCACTACGGACTCCGAGAAATAGAATTATCGGTAAGTAAATTCTTATTTTCTGAGCTGCTTGTTAGCCAGTTTGTGTACAGTTGTAAGTTGCATGTGGCTGTACTAGAGACATGTGCGGCACAGGCATGGTGGAATTGGGGTTTGTTGACAATATACTTGTCTACTTCCAACTTTGGCTGCATGTGGCATTATCAGCGCCTTGATTATGCAACGTGTCATTATGCCCATCTGCCACTGCCTGAGGACACAATTTGTGACGTCATGCAGTAGGGGGCCGGGCCATGATGACCGTTAATATTGTTAGGCCCATCCACCGCAACTCATCAATACCACTGCCCTTGTTCCCTAGTCCTCATCACTGGAAGCCCCTGGAGCGTAGGACGAAACATTAGGCAAGTAGGCTTGAAAGGCTTATTGTGAAATCAATAAAGCTTATCTTGTACATTCTGTTCAAGTGGGTTTCATTTCCAAGTGACAGGCATCTGCCACTAAGTGGTAAATTTAATAAGGCCATATGCAACAACAAACCGGTGAATGCTACACTGGGCGCCACACAAGAAATATGGATATAAATGACAATCATGTGCTAATACATTCCTTCCTTATGAAGAGTATCCTCATAATCCTGTTTTCTTCTGCTTACATATACACATGCACAATACAGAAACACAATATATCCCCTGAATCCTGAGACAGATGTTAAAAAGCTGCACAATTACCAGAAATGCTGAGAACTGGTGCAAACAGTTCTCAACAAAAGTGTGGAAAAGTTCACCAAACGATCCACCCAGGTAGGTAGTCTGGGATAAGCACTCTGGTTACCGGACAGCGATCCACCTTTTCCACAAGAACACGGGGTCCAGATAGCCAACACGTTTCAACCCAAATGCTCTGGGTCTTTCTCAAGGCAATATGAAAGTCCTCTGTACCCGAGTCATTAATAAACCACTAATATCCAATCACATTAGCACTCCTACACAATAACATTAATTATCCAATCCAGGACCATTATCTCCATTAACACACTCAGTTGAATGGATAGATTTACTGTCCGTCATCATTATAGTCCCCCTCCGGAAATGCTACATCACACTTCCGGACCGCGAGACGTCAGTCCCGAGTGCACGCCACCTCAATCCTCCTCCCAAAGTGCGTCATCACCAGAACCACGTCATCGCTGTCCCGGAGCGAGAGGCACCAATGCCGCATGTGCATCACTCCTGGAGTCCTTACAACTTCCAGTCATGACGTTTTCCATAGAGGCCTAAAACGTAATTTCCTTCAATGTTGTCACGGTGATCCATAAACATAAGCTAATGTTATTGTGTGGAAAAGGTGGATCGCTGTCCGAGAACCAGAGTGCTTATCCCAGACTACCTACCCGGGTGGATCGTTTGGTGAACACTTTTGTTGAGAACTGTTTGCACCAGTTCTCAGCATTTCTGGTAATTGTGCAGCTTTTTAACACCTGTCTCAGGATTCAGGGGATATATTGTGTTTCTGTATTGTGCATGTGTATATGTAATTACAATTTTTTTTATTTTACTACACATGATGGAATTTTCTTCTCTCCATATGTGCTGACGACATGAGAGCAGAAGACAACAGGATTATGAGGATACTCTTCATATGAAAGAATGTATTAGCACATGGTTGTCATTTATATCCATATTTCTTGTGTGGCGCCCAGTGTAGCATTCACCGGTTTGTTGTTGCATATGTTCTTTAAAGTGTTTTGGGGAGACACAATTTTGGTATTTGCATCATTGGGCAGCCTCCAGTGCGCAGTCATCTACACATCATCAAAGCTTTTTTTGTTACAAGTATTTAATAAGGCCGTCGATCACCCATGGCTTTGACCGTTAATTTTAAAACAGCAATAAAAGTAAATGCTTTACCAATACCACTGCCACAAGGTTCTAGCCCATTCTTATTTGTATAATATACTAGCTATGACTGGATGAAATAATCAGACATCATGACCTGGTCTACCACTATTATGCGAAAGATACACAACTGTATAGCTTACAGCATAAAGGCTATGTGGGCAGTTCTGGAATTTGATAAGCTTACCTGAAGAGGTGAGTTTTCAGGAAGCAAAGTTAGTGGTAGGTGGGATGTCCTTAAGAAAGACTATAGGGAATTAGGCAAGGACATCTAGGGTAATATTCTCAGAAATATTACGAGTGCCACACGCTAGCCCAGGGAAGCAGAGGGAGATTAGGGAGGTAAATGTGTGGCTTAGACTGGTGTAGGAAGGAGGGGTTTGTGTTCTTGGAACACTGGGCAGACTTCTCAGTCAAGTGCCATCTTTTTGTCGCAATGTATTGCACCTGAATGAGGAGGGGGCTGCGGTGCAGGATGGTTAGAAGGTTGGAGGAGCTTTTAAACCAGGATCCTGGGGGGAGGGTTTAGCTAGAAGCTACAATTTGGGGGTGGTGAAGGGGGGAGCAACAGATCAGCCAGCAAGGGCAAGGGTATTTGCATGGGTATTGATACAGGAATTACGGACACAGGTATTCCCAATTTATTACCTAATGACGATTATGGCTCAACAG
The DNA here is from genome assembly GCF_028390025.1 of Pseudophryne corroboree. NCBI lineage: Eukaryota > Metazoa > Chordata > Amphibia > Anura > Myobatrachidae > Pseudophryne > Pseudophryne corroboree. The sequence goes on from NC_086448.1 coordinate 673,788,357, forward strand.
TACGGTATATAGAAAATTATGTCCATAGCATAAGGGAAGATACTAACATTGGGGCTGGGGGGGGGGGGGGGGACGAGAGGGGGGATCGGAATGGCTTGTATCAAAGTCTCAGCGTGATATTATAGGTATTACGGAAACATGGTGGGACAACTGACGACTGGGTTGTGAATTTGAAGGGATATTCTCTTTTCAGGAGGTATAGGGCTACCAAAAGGGGAGGAGAGGTATGTCTCTTTGTTAAACTATCTCTAAAACCAAACTTAATACATGTTATTTTGCGAGGGGACTGGAGATAACGTGAAGTCGCTATGGGTTGAGAGCACAAGTGGGGGCACTGAAGTAAAGAAACTAGTCATTGGCACATGCTACAAGCAACTGGGAAGTTTTGTTTCACGGTAAAGACACAACAGAAATGTGGGATGCTTTAAAAGGGTTGTATGATAGCAATATTCACAAATTAATTCCCATGAGCAGTAAACGCAGGAGTACTAAATACAAACCAATGTGGCTTAATAAGAGGTCAAAGAAGTAATGGCTAAAAAGAGGCATGCATTCAAAACATTTAAAGCTAATGGAGGGGAGGAGTCATTCCAGTATTATAAGGAATTCAATAAAAGATGCAAAAACGTAATAAGAGCAGCTAAAATTGTAAGCGAAAAGCAAATAGCTATAGAGTAAAACCAATCCTAAAAAGTTTTATAAATACATAAACAGTAAAACGTTAAAGAAGGAAAGTAGGCCCATTAAAAGATGAACTGGATAAAATATTTGAAGGAATTTTGAGGGATAGCATAGAGGATTATCTGCAGGCTACTAAGATTAGCAAAACTCAGCATGGGTTTGTAAGGGACAGATCATGTCAAACCAACTTAAAATTAGCTTCTACAAGGAAGTGAGCGAGAATCTTGACCAGGGAAAACCAGTGGGTGTGGTCTATTTAGATTTTGCAAAAGCTTTCGATACAGTGCCTCACAGGAGACTAATCATCAAATTAAGGGAACTTGGCCTTGGATATACTATTTTTACATGGATAAGTAATTGGCTGGATAACAGAGTACAATGAGTAGTGGTCAATGGGATGTTCTCCATCTGGGCATCAATAGTCAGCGGAATACCGCAAGGGTCCGTACTTGGCCCGCTACTGTTCAATATGTTTATCAATGATCTAGGAATAGGCCTGGAAAGCAGTGTGTCAATCTTTGCAAATGATACTAAACTGTGTAAAGTAATTAATTCAGAAAGCAATGAAGGTCTACAGAATGGACTTAAATTAAACTTGAAACCTGGGTGTCTAAATGGAAAATGAGGTTCAATATAGAAAAATGCAAAGTTATGCATTTTGGTACAAAAAACAAACTTGCACCCTACACTCTACATGGGGAAAATATAGGGGTAACAGTGGATAGAGATTTGGGGGTGCTCATAGATAATAGGCTTAACAACAGTACAAAATGTAGCAAAGACGAGAGAGTGCTTGCGTGCATAAAAGGGGGCATTGAGACAAGGGACTAGGATGTAATCCTGCCGCTGTACAAATCATTGGTACATCCGCACCTGGAATATTGTGTTCAATTTTGGGCACCATATTATTAAAAAAAGAAAAAAGAAGAAGATGATGCTGGGGAACTTGAAAGTTCAAAGGCGAGCTACTAAATTGATTAAAGGGTTAGAGACACTGGAGTACGAGGAAAGGCTTACTAGGTTAAATATGTATACAATAAAAAGAGAGGCATCTAAGGGGAGACATTAATATTTTCAATATGTAAAGGGTCATTACAAGGAGTTAGCAGGGGATTTGTTTATTAAAAGAACTCTGTATAGGACACGTGGGAACTCACTCAGGCTAGAGGAGAGAAAATTCCATACACAACATAGGAAAGGGTTCTTCACAGTAAGGGCAATAAAGATTTGGAACTCCCTGCCGGAGAAGGTAATAATGGCAGACTCTGTAAATGCACAGACAAATTTCTAAAATGGAAAAAGTATCCAGGGCTATAGCATTTAACATATTGACATTAAATATCTGGGAGTGGTAAGAATGATAGTTGTCAATTGGTACTAAGCCATGACTTCAGCAGGTGCATTATAATATGCACAGCTTAACACTGAAAAGAGGCAAAATGCCTATTGGGTTCAACCTGTATTCTACCTCACTAACTATGTAACTAGATCAATCTGGCTTTTAACGATATCCATGCTTGACGACAGATGGTTAAATCAAAATGCCTGAGGTACGTATTAAGTAAACTATGCTCAAGTATGGCTATTCTTAAAACCTGCACTGTTAGTGTGCCTTGAGGACCGAGGTTGGGAACGCCTGGCCTAAAGCATCACTCAAATTAACAGCATTTCAACTTGTTTAGAGACTTATGGGGCCCCCATGTCTACAGGCAGATTCCCCATTCGGATGACACCGATCCGATGATCAGCAAACAAAACACCATTCAGTGGGCATCAATGACTGGCAATCTGTCAGGAGATTGGCAAAACATTGCAAATATGAATCTGGGTAGACACAATATTTAGACGATGTGGAGATCTGCAGTGGATTGTGACGGCAAGGTATACTTCCAAATCCACCATTTGATGAACTGGGTGGTCACCAGGCCCGGCGCTACCCGCTCAGCAAAGGGATGCAGTGCAGGTAGGCACCAGGATGGAGAGGCACTCTGCCTGCCCTGCATCTCCGCTGCTGCTGCGCCGCCTGTCACACAGTGACAGGCAGCGGCGCCGGCAGATTTAAGCGTCCTCTCCCCCTCCCTGATTGTGTGACAGGCAGCGCCGAGTGTTCAAGTTCACTCTGCAGGAAGACTTGAAAAGGGGGTTGGGCTACACAGAATGGAGGGGCAGAGCTACAAGAGACGATGCTGATCATGAGGAGGAACAGACTTCCTTTTGGTAAAAAGATGTAGAGAGGGAGCTTGAGAAAGTAAGTGTGTGTGTGTGTGTGTGTGTGGGCAAAGTGTGTAAGCGGCACTACCACAGGTGGAATTTTGTGAAAGCGGCACTACTAAGAGGGCATTTTGTGTAAGCGGCACTACTAAGGGGGCATTTTATGTAAGCATAAGTACTTCAGGGAGGATTTTGTGTAAGCGACACTACTACAGGGGGGATTCTGTGTAAGCGACACTACTACAGGGGGGATTCTGTGTAAGCGACACTACTACAGGGGGGATTCTGTGTAAGCGACACTACTACAGGGGGGATTCTGTGTAAGCGACACTACTACAGGGGGGATTCTGTGTAAGCGACACTACTACAGGGGGGATTCTGTGTAAGCGACACTACTACAGGGGGGATTCTGTGTAAGCGACACTACTACAGGGGGGATTCTGTGTAAGCGACACTACTACAGGGGGGATTCTGTGTAAGCGACACTACTACAGGGGGGATTCTGTGTAAGCGAGCAGCACTACTACAGGGGGGATTTTGTGTATAAGAAGCATTACTAGGTGCAGTGTTGTGTGAATAAGATTGTGCTACTGTGGCATAATCTGAAATGGGGGTACTATTGTGTTGCCATGCCCCTTCCGGGTAAGACCACAGACCTTTTTCAGTGTGCACCAAAGGCGTGCGCTCTCCCTTTGTAAAGTATGGGAGGGCGCAAATTTATAGTTTGCAGGGGAAGAGGGGGGCGCCGAACACCCTAGCACCGGCCCTGGTGGTCACAATATCCCATCTGACCTGCCGCACATCAGATGTGACGATTCCACGGACTCCGTATTACATGAATCATGTAACAATATATTGCACTGCCACATGGTGGACCGTGTAGTGTGTACAGCAATGAGATATATATTCTTACACAGCGTAGCTGGGTCACACTGTGGTTCAGGTACCCAGTTTAACTGTTGCATTATTGTGAATTTCATGCAGACAAAATCTGATCCTAATGTTGGACCCTTCATTTAGTAAAACTTTAAATAAAGAGAAAAAATAAAAATAAAAAGGCATACACCCTAAAAAGGGAAATACAATGTATAATTTCTGCCTGGGAGTATTTATTTAATTTATACGATATTTCAAAGAGATTACATTTGACTAACACAAACACAGTCACACCCCATTAAAGCTGTCACAATACAGGTTCTATTTAACTTGAACACTAGCACCATCTTGTGACCATTCCTTTAACTGAGTTTTCCTGTATTTCCCAAAAAGGCAAATGATTAACAAAGTGACATTTTGCAGAGAGTGTGTTTGACCTGCAGTAATCTGTAATATAATGCGAGTGCTGTGTGCTTTCTGAAAACGTTCTTTATTAAATTCAAACCAGTAACTGACAATATTGAAATTTTATTGAAATTACAGAATAAAACAATAAATTATATCTACACACAAATAATGAATACATTTCTCATTTACGAGACAGCAAAGGTTTCTTTCTGGACAAGCCTGGGGTCTCCTCCGTTTTCTCCAATGATTTAGCCTTCTTTGGCGTCATTGTGTTTCGGAGGTTGGAAAACAAGCCTTTTTTGGGTTTGGGTTCCCTTATGTCCATGGCTGAACCAAGCTTCCTGGATTCATCAAGCTCCTGCTGAAGTTCAGTTACAGAAGCTTCCAGCTGAATGGCCCGTTCTGCCAGGTTCTGGAGACCTCGGATCTCCTGTTCCTGCAACACACAATCAGTATACCATAGGTCACATTTACATCACGCTCAGAAAACAGAACATATTTAGATAAATTCATGTTATTCTAACCGGATGTAGTTGATTTGCTGGCGGTTAGGATACAGACACCGGGATCCCTACCACTGACCGCATTGGCTACTCCCACTCATGGGTATCCACGACACCCATAGAGTGGGAATAGAACCTGCGGCACATTCTGGCATCCGGGATCGGTATGCAGATCTTCGGGATCCCGACCGCCGGCATTACAGCCCCAACCCATTCTAACTAGCATTGGATTAAAAGGCCAATCACACCTTCAGGCAATTTTTCATAAACTTTACCCTAAACATCCCTTATTTTAGAATTCATAATTACACCAATTGTTTATAGAAAATCCACTTTGATTAATAGTCCAGGTCCCATATGCATAAGATTACCATACTATCCCTTTAAAACCAAGACACTAATGAATTACACAGGTTCTATGGCTGGCTGACTTCAAGACTGCCTTTCATCTGGTTTTAATCAGCCACAGAACCTGTGTAATCCATGGAGCACCCTGGTTTAAAGGGATGGGATGGGAGGCCTACATATGCACCATGCAGCATACAGGAGTGGTCCTAGCACTGCTCTGGGACATCATGCAAGTGATGCCGTAGAGGTCCTGTGTGGGAGGCTGTATGCAAGAGAGGGAAGACATTTAGGAAGAAAATGTATCAAAAGCTGGAGAGAGAGATAAAGTATCAATCAGCTTCTGTCATTTTACAGGCTGTGTTTGAAAACTGACAGGAGCTGATTGGATGGTACTTCATCTCTCTCCAAGGTTTGATAAATATCCCCCTTCAAACAGTAATTAAATGTTTTAGGCTATATATTGTAAGTTAGAAATATACAGATATGCAACAGTCACTAGTAGTATCTGAAGTTTATTGATGGAGTTTCTGGGTGACTTGTTAGGAATACACTCATAAGCATTTTCCCTAAGCGCAGCAAATCCTTTTTGTTGGATGCCATTTTTTCATCAGATCATAAGACTCTACTATTGCCATAGTTAATCATTACAATAGGATCGGACTCTTGTAGAATTTTTTTAAAAAATGACTAAATTTGCATGAAGATCAGGTAAAGAGGCCAGCTTCTGAGATACTATACTCTATGCCGTGCACTGGCATGTTCACCATTTTCCTTTATGAACCTACAGTATGATGGCAAACAATCTACCTGTTCACACCACAGGCTAAAAGAGTACCTTAAGACCTTGTACATATTGGTTGAAAGACTTTCACACATTTTACTACGAACTCTAGCACAATGCATATAAACCAGTGGGGTTTACAGTATATCCAGTGGTAAGCCACATTTTACCCCAAACATACTGTAGTTACCATTCCCAGATTAAGACAGGTGTCGGGATTCCAGCACAGGCTTCCTGACTGCCAGGATCCCGAACGTCAGCATGCTGACTACATCCTGTAGAGACCATTCCTGTTGGTTAGTATGCAATACAGAGCTCATTCCCTAGTGGCGGGTGTAGTATGTGTTGCCGGCGGTGGGGCTCCCAGCGACCAGCATACCAGCACCGGAATCCCAATCACCAGCATACCGACAGCTGGGCGAGTGCAAATGAGCCCCTTGCGGGCTCGCTGCCCTCACCACGCTAACTATTCTCCCTCCAGGGGGGTCGTGGACTCCCAAGAGGGAGAAAAAAAAGTTGTTGGTATGCCGGCGGTCGGGATTCTGGCATTGGTATGCTGGTCGTCGGGAGCACAGCCGCCGGCAACCTGAAGACCACCCCTAGTGGCCAATGTGTTCCAGGTAAATCATCTTAGACAGTTGACAGGAACATAGCATGTATTATTGGACAAAAGCAGTGCCATCTCTTATCTACTGAACTCAAGTAAGAGCTAGACTCTCCATACAGGAAAGGAAATTACTCTGAATTTTAAAATCAAAGATACACTACTGTAAGCTAATAACAGGTCCACAACCTTTTGGAAGTCTGCATCCAGAAGTTCTAGCGCTTCTGCTGGGTTTCAGCTTAAAGATGGAAGAGCGGACCATGAGCAGGCAGACGCGGAGCAACAGTATTTTTGCCTCGTTAGATCAAGCTGTCTTTCTCCGACGTCCTAGTGGATGCTGGGAACTCCGTAAGGACCATGGGGAATAGCGGCTCCGCAGGAGACTGGGCACATCTGAAGAAAGCTTTAGGACTATCTGGTGTGCACTGGCTCCTCCCCCTATGACCCTCCTCCAAGCCCCAGTTAGATTTTTGTGCCCGACCGAGCAGGGTGCAATCTAGGAGGCTCTCCTGAGCTTCTTAGAAAAAGTTAGTTTTAGGTTTTTTATTTTCAGTGAGACCTGCTGGCAACAGGCTCACTGCATCGAGGGACTAAGGGGAGAAGAAGCGAACCTGCCTGCTTGCAGCCAGCTTGGGCTTCTTAGGCTACTGGACACCATTAGCTCCAGAGGGACCGAACACAGGCCCAGCCTTGGAGTCCGGTCCCAGAGCCGCGCCGCCGGCCCCCTTACAGAGCCAGAAGCAAGAAGAGGTCCGGAAAATCGGCGGCAGAAGACATCAGTCTTCACCAAGGTATCGCACAGCACTGCAGCTGTGCGCCATTGCTCCTCATGCACACCACACACTCCGGTCACTGAGGGTGCAGGGCGCTGGGGGGGGCGCCCTGAGCAGCAATATAAACACCTTGGCTGGCAAAAATACATCACATATAACCCCCAGGGCTATATGGATGTATATTAACCCCTGCCAGATTCCATAAAAATGCGGGAGAAAAGTCCGCGAAAAAGGGGCGGAGCCATCTCCTTCAGCACACTGGCGCCATTTTTCCCTCACAGCTCCGTTGGAGGGAAGCTCCCTGGCTCTCCCCTGCAGTTAATACACTACAGAAAGGGTTAAAAAGAGAGGGGGGCAAAATTTAGGCGCAGTATACAACATATATGCAGCTATAAGGGAAAACACTTTTTTATAGGTGCTATCCCTGTGATATATAGCGCCCTGGTGTGTGCTGGCATACTCTCCCTCTGTCTCCCCAAAGGGCTTTGTGGGGTCCTGTCCTCTATCAGAGCATTCCCTGTGTGTCGGTACGGCTGTGTCGACAGGTATGTGGAGGATAATGAGGTGGAGGCGGAGCGAATGCCTGTAAATATGTTGTCACCCCCTGCGGGGTCGACACCGGTGTGGTTGAACTTATGGAAGGATTACGTGAAAGTGTCAACTCCTTACATAAAAGGTCGACGACACGGAACAGCCGGCTACTCAGCTTGTGCCTGTTCCAGCGTCTCAAATGTCATGGGGGGCTCTAAAATCGCCCGCTACCTCAGATAACAGACACAGATGTCGACACGGATACTGACTCCAGTGTCGACATCGATGAGACTGGTGTACCCTCCAAATAGGTCCACCCGTTACAGGATTGAGACAATGAAAAATGTATTACACATTTATGATTATACCCCAGGTACCACATAAAAGGGTATTGTGTTTGGTGAGAGAAAACTATTAGTAGTTTTTCCTGCATCTGAGAAATTAAATGAGGTGTGTGAGGAAGAGTGGTCTTCCCCCGGTAAGAAATTGATAATTTCTACAACGGTTATTGGCAGCGTACCCTTTCCCGCCAGAGGATAGGTCACGCGGGGAAACACCCCATAGGGTAGATACAGCGCTTACACGCTTATCAGAAAAGGTGGCACTACCGTCTTCGGGTACGGCCGCCCTGAAGGAACCTGCTGATAGAAAGCAGGAGGTTACCCTATAAGATATGGTCACACACACTAGGGCATTATATTGCGACCAGCCGTTGCTTCGGCATGGATGTGCAGTGCTCCCGCTGCGTGGTCAGATTCCCTGTCGGAAAATAACTATGGATAGGGACAATATTTTGCTGAAAATAGAGCATATAAAAGATGTGGTCTTATACATGCGTGATGCACAGAGGGATATTTGCCGGCTGGCATCAAAAATAAGCGCTAGGTCCATTGCCGCCAGACGGGGGTTATGGACTTGGCAATGGTCAGGCGATGCCGACTCGAATCGGCACATGGAAGTTGCCCTATAAGGGGGTAAAACTGTTTGGGGATAGTTTTTCAGACCTCGTTTCCACAGCTACTGCTGGGAAATTAATTTTGTTGCCACAGGCTACCCCACAACAAAAGAAAGCACCGTATCATCAAGTACAGTCCTTTCGGCCTCAGAAAAACAAGTGGGTTAGAGGCTCATCCTTTCTGCCGAGAGGCAAAGGTAGAGGGAAAAAGCTGCAACACACAGCTAGTTCCCAAGAGCAGAAGTCCTCCCTGCGTCCGGTAGGTCCACAGCATGGTGCTGGGGCTGCTCAGGCGGACCCGGGTACGGTGGGGGCCCGTCTCAGATATTTCAGCGGACAGTGGGCTCTCTCACATGGATCCCTGGGTCCTTCAAGTAGTATCTCAGGGGTACAGGCTGGAGTTCGAGACGTTCTTCCCCCCGCCGTTTCCTAAAATCTGCCTTACCGGCACCTCACTCTGCCAGGGAGACGGTGTTGGTGGATATTCAACACTATAATCACAACAAGTGATTGTCAAGGTGCCCCTCCTTCAGCAAGGAAGGGGTTACTATTCCACAGTGGTTGTGGTACCGCAACGGTTCGGTGAGACCCATCTTGAAATTAAAATACTTGAACTTTTATATCAGAAGATTCAAGTTCAAGATGGAATCGCTCAGGGCGCTTATTACGAGCCTGGACGAGGGGGATTACAGGGTCTCCCTGGACATCAAGGATGCGTACCTGCATGTCCCCATTCCCCCCCCTCACCAGGAGTACCTCAGATATGTGGTACAGGACTGTCACTATCAGTTCCAGACGCGGCCGTTGGAGTTGTCCACGGCACCGAAGGTCTTTACCTAGGTAATGGCCGAAGTGATGGTACTCCTTCGCAAGAAGGAAGTTTTTATTATCCCGTACTTGGACGATCTCCTGATAAAGGCGAGGTCCAAAGAACAGTTGGTAGTGGGGGTAGCACTCTCTCGGGAAGTGCTACAACAGCACGACTGGATTCTCAATATTCCAAAGTCACAGCTGGTCCCGACGACACGTCTTCTGTTCCTGGGAATGTTTCTGAACGCAGACCAGAAAAGAGTGTTTCTTCCAGTGGAAAAAGCCGAGGAGTTGTCATCTCTACTCAGAGACATCCTAAAACCAGGACAGGTGTCGGTACATCAATGCACACGAGTCCTGGGAAAAATGGTAGCTTCGTACGAAGCATAATTCCATTCGGAAGACTCCACGCAAGGACGTTCCAGTGGGACCTGTGGGACTAATGGTCCGGGTCCCATGTACAGATACAACAGCGGATAACCCTGTCAGCAAGAAACAGGGTGTCGCTACTGTGGTGGCTGCAGAGGGCTCATCTACTAGTGGGCCGCAGATTCGGAATACAAGACTGGGTCCTGGTGACCACGGATGCCAGCCTTCGGGGCTGGGGTGCAGTCACACAGGGAAGAAATTTCCAAGGAGATTTCGCTTCACATAAATATTCTGCAGCTAAGGGCCATTTACAATGCCCTAAGACAAGCAAGGCCCCTGCTTCAGAACCAGCCGGTACTGATCCAATCAGACGACATCACGGCGGTCGCCCATGTAAACAGACAGGGCGGCACAAGAAGCAGGATGGCGATGGCAGAAGCCACAAGGATTCTCCGATGGGCGACCTACACCCAGGAGAATGGGGACTTCATCCAGAAGTTTTCCAAATGCGGGTAAACCGTTGGGAATGACCACGGGTGGACATGATGGCGTCCTGCCTCAACAAGAAGTTGAAAAGATATTGCGCCAGGTCAAGGGACCCTCAGGCGATCGCTGGGGACGCTCTAGTGACACCGTGGGTGTACCAGTCGGTTTATGTGTCTCCTCCTCTACCTCTCATACCCAAGGTACTGAGAATAATAAGAAGGCGAGGAGTGAAAACCATACTCGGGGTTCCGGATTGGCCATGAAGAGCTTGGTACCCGGAACTTCAAGAAATGCTGGCAGAGGACCCTTGGCCTCTGCCGCTCAGACAAGACCTGCTGCAGCAGGGACCCTGTCTGTTCCAAGACTTACCACGGCTGCGTTTGACGGCATGGCGGTAGAACACCGGATCCTAAAGGAAAAGGGTATTCCGAAGGAAGTCATCCCTACCCTGATCATAGCCAGGAAGGATGTCACCGCAAGACATTATCGCCGCGTTTGGCGAAAATTTGTTGCTTGGTGGGAGGCCATGAAGGCCCCGACGGAGGAATTTCAACTATGTCGATTCCTGCACTTCCTGCAAGCAGGGGTGACGTTTGGGCCTCAAATTGGGGTCCATCAAGGTCCAGATTTCGGCTCTGTCGATTTTCTTCCAGAAAGAACTGGCTTCACTGCCTGAAGTTCAGACTTTGGTTAAAGGAGTACTACATATTCAGCCTCCTTTTGTGCCTCCTGTGGCACTTTTTGGATCTCAACGTGGTGTTGGATTTCCTAATGTCGCATTGGTTGAGCCACTTAAAACCATGGAGCTAAAGTATCTCGCGTGGAAAGTGGTCATGCTGTTGGCCTTGGCCTTGGCCAGGCGTGTGTCAGAATTGGCGGCTTTGTCATGTAAAAGGCCTTATCTGATTTTCTGTATGGATAGGGTAGAGTTGAGGACTCGTCCTCAGTTTCTCCCGAAGGTGGTCTCAGGTTTTCACTTGAACCAACCTATTGTGGTGCCTGCGGCTACTGGGGACTTGGAGGATTCCAAGTTGCTGGACGTAGTCAGGGCCCTGAAAATTTTATTTTCCAGGACGGCTGGAGTCAGGAAAACTGACTCGCTGTTTATCCTGATGGCACCCAACAAGCTGGGTGCTCCTGCTTCTAAGCAGTCTATTGCGCGCTGGATTTGTAGCACTATTCAGCTGGCGCATTCTGCGGTAGGATTACCGCAGCCTAAATCAATAAAAGCCCATTCCACAATGACGGTGGGCTCATCTTGGGCGGCTGCCCGAGGGGTCTCGGCTTTACAACTTTGCCGAGCAGCTACTTGGTCAGGGGCAAACACGTTTGCAAAATTCTACGAATTTGATACCCTGGCTGAGGAGGACCTGGAGTTCTCTCATTCGGTGCTGCAGAGTCATCCGCACTCTCCCGCCCGTTTGGGAGCTTTGGTATAATCCCCATGGTCCTTACGGAGTTCCCAGCATCCACTAGGACGTCAGAGAAAATAAGAATTTACTTACCGATAATTCTATTTCTCGTAGTCCGTAGTGGATGCTGGGCGCCCATCCCAAGTGCGGATTGTCTGCAATACTTGTACAGAGTTATTGTTAACTAATCGGGTTCTTGTTGTGAGCCATCTATTCAGAGGCTCCTCTGTTATCATGCTGTTAACTGGGTTTCAAATCACAAGTTGTACGGTGTGATTGGTGTGGCTGGTATGAGTCTTACCCGGGATTCAAAATCCTTCCTTATTGGGTACGCTCGTCCGGGCACAGTATCCTAACTGAGGCTTGGAGGAGGGTCATAGGGGGAGGAGCCAGTGCACACCAGATAGTCCTAAAGCTTTCTTTAGATGTGCCCAGTCTCCTGCGGAGCCGCTATTCCCCATGGTCCTTACGGAGTTCCCAGCATCCACTACGGACTACGAGAAATAGAATTATCGGTAAGTAAATTCTTATTTTTTACAGGCTCTGATGTACCTATTTTGTAATATGGGCATTGCATGGCAGAATAACCAGGCCAGAGAAGACGTTATCCCTTGTATAGCTTTTTTTTTTTACATTTACTTAAATAAAATACTCTGCTCTCAGCCAGCACCAATTCTATTTTCCACACTTCAGCTTTAAAGTCTGAAGCTCTACATAAATCCAATTTTATTAGCATAGCCATACATAATGCACTCTGAATCACAAACAAATGAGAAATCCAAATGTCTAGTAAGTAATGTGTAGTTTTTTTTATTTAACATCAGGGGCAGAACTATTGATGGTGCTATTGGTGCACCTGGGCCCACCACTCATGAGTTCCGCCACCAATTAGATTGGTAGGGATTTATGGGTAAAACAGATTCAATGCACACGGTTACCTTTATTTTAAGGTGCTGCTTCAACATTTCATTTTCTTCAGTCAGTCTTCTTACATCCAGATCACCTTCATCCTTAATATTCTGTATCTGTAACTTCAAACCAACTATCACCTATCAAAGAAGGAACGTTACTAATGTGGATATGGATTTCCAAATATATACACATATAGAAAACTAGTAAATCAACATATTATACAAAAAACAACAACACAATTGAAACAGTTTGGATACGCACACCTTAAAACTGTGCTTGCCAAATAAAACTAATCTAATCTAAAGAGCCTTAAATTACCCCCCCACCCCCACGCTCCCTGCCCCCTTTCCGATTTAAAGATTCCTGAATCCACCAATCTGCATCCATATATTAGATATTTTTTCAGGTATTTGCAGATCATTTTTTCCTGCAAATACAAATCTGTCAATTTTGAAAAGCGCATCAGTTTAGTAAATAGTCTACAAATCTGCTGATTGTTACCATGCACTAGCAATCTACAGCCCCAATTGATCTGTGAAAGCCAACATGTAGGACAACCAGATTCAACAATCCCAATCACTTTCTGGTTGGAATCTGCGATCGGTGAACCCCATACATTGCAGAATTATTTATATAATCTGCAGTACACCAAATCACCCCAATTGATTGCGGACGTATGGGAACCTTAAATTATGATAGAATTTGTCTTTTCACACAAAGATGCAGCTTTAATGCAAAATTATCAAACTCTGATCATGTATCTGGACAGTCTTTTGGATTCAATTGACTAGCATTAAATTGATTATATATATATATATATATATATATATATATATATATATATATATATATATATATATATATATATATATATATATATATATATATTTTAAAATAAAAAGTAACCTTTTTTCTGCGCTATACCACTAGTCTCAAACCACTGAGAAATACCTTCTGTCAGATGAGGTATAAAGAATAGATATGAAAAGGAAAAAAGGTTCTAGTAAGAAGGTACAGTACTGTTCAGGATTGGGAATTTATTAAAACCCTTTTGGTGATACTTATTGAAGCCGAGGTGGACTGTAGAGTTTCATTACCCCTGATGAGATTAGGGAATATAACATCACCTAACTTCGACTTAAAATGTAATTCTCTGTTATGATGAAATCTATTTAGATACCAAATTAATTGAATACATACTTGTGATTGGATATAACATTGAGAACCCTAGCCGGTCATAACCAGTGGTAATCCAATCTATTGTAAGAACTGTTTGTTAACCCCTGATGAAGTCCTAACGGACGAAACGCGTTGGGTTTCGCGATCTTGGATTCATAAAGCCTTCACCACAGATTTCTGGTTGGAGATATATCTCTTCACAATTCTGATTGTGATCACCTGATTGTAAAATCCTCACATCAACTGAAATATGTGTTTATATAAGATTGTTATATAATTTTACTAAATTTTTAGTAATTTGTACCAAAGACGAATGTTTAGGTTGTAAATGTCGTCGGTTTGTGTATGAATAAAAACTTTTAAACATAGTTATTCTAAAGGCGTATTGGCTCCCACTAGAACCTTTTTCCTTTTCTATATATATATATATATATATATATATATATATATATATATATATATATATATATATATATATATACACACATATATATACACACACATACATACATACATACACACACACACACACACCACACACACACACACACACACAGTCAAAAAAGTATTTGGACAGCCACCGATTGTGCAAGTTAACACACTTAAAAAGATGAGGTCTGTAATTTCCATCATAGGTACACTTCAACTGGGAGAGACAATCTGAAAAAAAAAAAAAAAAACCACGGGAAATCACATTGTATGATTTTTAAACATTTTATTTGTATATTCTTACGGAAAATAAACTTTTTGATTGTCCAAATATTTAACTCAATACTTTGTAATATAACCTCGGTTGGCAATTACAGAGGTCAAACGTTTCCTGTAGTTCTTGACCAGGTTTGCACACACTGCATGGAAGAGTGGGCCAAAATACCTGCTACAGATCTTTTCTAGATCTGTCATGTTTTGCGGCTGTCGCCGGGCAACATGGACTTTCAACTTCCTCCACAGATTTTCTATTGGGTTGAGGTCTGGAGACAGGTTAGGCCACTCCAGGACCTTGAAATGCTTCTTACGGAGCCACTCCTTAGTTGCCCGGGTGGTGTGTTTGGAGTCATTGTCATGCTGGAAGACCCAGCCACGTTCCATCTTCAAAGTTCTTACTGAGGGAAGGAGGTTTTTGCCCAAAATCTCACAACACATGGCCCCATTCATCCTCTCCTTAATATGGATCAGTTGTCCTGTCCCCTTTGCAGAAAAGCAGCCCCAAAGTGTTGTCTTGGGATACCATTCATCATTCTTCTCCCTCCAAACACGGCAAGTGGAGTTTATACCAAAAAGTTTGATTTTGCTCTCATCTGACCACATTACATTCTCCCAATCCTCCTCTGGATCATCCAGATGGTCACTGGCAAACTTTAGATGGGCCTGGACATGTGCTGGCTTAAGCAGGGGGACCTTTCGGGCGCTGCAGGATTTCAATCCATGACGACATAGTGTGTTACTAATGGTCAGAGCCGGCCATAGGTATAGGCAAACTAGGCAATTGCCGAGGGCATTTGATATGCCTAGGGGCATCAGCAGCTTCTGCTGATTAAAATGATATGCGACATGCCTATATTCTGTGTGTACCATTTCATATGCAGATACAGCCACAGTCTCACGCTGTATATAGGCATGCTGCATATAATTTTAATCAGCAAAAGCTGCTTGTGCATCCTAGCCACATAGCAATGCAAATAAGATGCATTTTCATTAAAAAAAAAAAGGTGCCCAACGTTAGCATTGAGGCAAGATTTATGAGGACACATCTGTATCCAAGCAGAGGCAGAGGTCACAGTGTTAGTGGCAGTGCGAGTGCTGTGTGCATGTGAGTGGGTTGGTTGTGCAGTATTGTTTGGAATGTGTAAGGAGCATTATGTGTGTTATGTAAAAATGCATTAACAATGTGCAACATGTGTAAGGGGCACTATGTGTGTCATTATGTGTATAAGGGCATTAATAATGTGCGGCATATGTGTAACAGGGTAGTACTGTATGTGTGTCATGTGTATAGGGGTACTAATAATGTGCAGCAAATGTGTAGGGGGCACTATGTGTGTCATTATGTGTATAAGGGCATTAATAATGTGCGGCATATGTGTAAGGGACATTATTTGTGAAAGGGCATTAATAAAGGTTGTCATAATGTGTAAGGCGCATTATGTTTATAAGGACATTAATAATGTGTCTCATATGTGTAAGGGGCGTTACTGTGTGGAATTATGTGTATAAATGGATTACTAATATGTGGCATTGTGTGTATAAGGTGCTCTACTATGTGGCGTTGTATATAGAAAGGGCACTACTGTGTCGTCTAATGTGAATAAAGAGCAATAGGGTGTGGTGTAATGTGAATAAGGAGCAATTCAGTGTGATGTAATGTGAATAAGGGGCTCTACTGTGAGGAGTAACTTTTAAGGTAAAGTAGTACTACTGTGGGATTTAATATGAATTATGGACACTATTGCATGATCAAATGTGAATAAAGTTGCAGTACTGTGTGGGGTAATTGGAATTGGGGTTACTATTGTGTGGCCATGCCCCTTGCCAGCAAAAACACCCCCCTTTTTGGTCTGTGCGCCAAATGTGCGAACTGTTCCTGTTTAAAATATAGGGGGTACAAACACCAAAATAAGGACTGCTACGGGTGAGGGGTGATAGTGCTGGGAAAGAGGTGCAAGGTCAGAGGCGGAACCAGCGGTTGTGCTAGGGGGCACCAGCCAAAATCTTGCCTAGGGCATCATATTGGTTAGGGCCGGCTCTGCTAATGGTAACCTTTGTGACTGTGGTCCCAGCTCTAGAGGTCATTGACCAGGTCCCCCCTGTGTAGTTCTGGGCTGATTCCTCACTGTTCTCAAGATCAATGATACCCCACGAGGTGAGATCTTGAATGGAGCCCCAGGTCGAGGGTGATTGTCAGTGATCTTGTATTTCTTCCATTTTTTAATAATTAGTTGATCTCACCAAGCTGCTTGCCTATTATCGAGTAGCTCATCCCAGCCTTGTGCAGCTCTACAATTTTGTCCCTGGTGTCCTTAGAGAGCTCTCTGGTCTTGGACATGGTGGAGAGGTAGCAGTCTGACTGTTTGAGGGTGTGGACAGGTGTCTTTTATACAGATAACCAGTTCAAACAGGTGCCATTAATACAGGTAACTAGAGGATAGAAGAGCTTCTTAAAGAAGTAGAAACAGGTCTGTGAGAGCCAGAAATCTTGCTGCTTGGTAGGTGTCCAAATATATATTTTCCACAAGAATATACAAGTAAATTGTTTAAAAATCATACAATGATTTCCTGGGGTTTTTGTTTTTTTTTCAGATTCTGTGGGGTAGATGTATTAACCTGGAGAAGGCATAAGGAAGTGATAAACCAGTGATATGTGCAAGGTGATAAAGGCACCAGCCAATCAGATCCTAACTGTTAATTTACATATTGGAGCTGATTGGCTGGTGCCTTTATCACCTTGCACATATCACTGGTTTATCACTTCCTTATGCCTTCTCCAGGTTAATACATCTGCCCCTCTATCTCACAGTTGAAGTGTACCTATGATGGCAATTACAGACCTCGCATCTTTTTAAGTGGGTCAACTTGCACAATCGGTGGCTGTCCAAATACAGGCAAAAAAGTATGTATGTATGTATGTATGTATGTATGTATGTATGTATGTATGTATGTATGTATGTATGTATGTATGTATGTATGTATGTATGTGTATCCGGACTCCAGGTCGACAACAAAAAGGTCGACACCTTAGGTCGACGCCAATTGGTCGACACACCTTAAGTCGAAATGGACAAAAGGTCGACATGGAAAAAGGTCGACGTGGAAAAGGGTCGACATGGAAAAAGGTCGACATGGAAAAAGGTCGACATGGAAAAAGGTCGACATGGAAAAAGGTCGACATGGAAAAAGGTCGACATGATTTTTTAATGATTTTTTTTTTTTTTTCCGAACCTTTTCATACTTAACGATCCACGTGGACTACGATTGGAACGGTAATCTGTGCGAGCGAATCGAAGGCACCATGCCCGAAGCATGGCGAGCGAAGCGAGCCATGCGAGGGGACGCGGTGCACTAATTGGGGTTCCCGGTCACTCTACGAAGAAAACGACACAAAAAAAACATAAAAAACTCACGTCGACCTTTTTCCATGTCGACTTTTGTCCATGTCGACCTAAGGTGTGTCGACCAATTGACGTCAACCTAAGGTGTGTCGACCTTTTTGTTGTCGACCCTGAGTCCCAGACATGTATGTATGTATGTATGTATGTATGTATGTATGTATGTATGTATATCATACACACATACATAAACACGTATACAATGATAAGTATGCAGTACAGGTACTTTTCTCCACAAAAGGGGGGGGGGGGTTGGGGTGGAACAATTCAATTTTTTATAGCTACATAGTCCCAGAAACAGGAAAAAAAAAGGCATTAAATAATTTCAGAAATGGAAATTTAGACTCTGAAGCGTCTATAAAATCTTGCCATTTTAAGTTGGTACAGAGGACTTTGTTCCAATGATCACTGCCTTTTCTTATTTAAAAAAAGGGATGACAAAGCATTGGCTATTTGCATGAATAATTAACAAGTGAGCAGCAAACACCACGACTCCAGATTATGGTGCGGTTTTTTTTTGCATTTATTATATGCCTTATGCTCTACCTTTTCTTTATCTTGGCAACGTTTTGTTAATGCGGTCACAGCACCAGACACGGGATCCTGTTCTGAAGAGAAGATCCAGTATTAGTATATAGAAGGCAAAGTAGTGTCATGTGAAGGCAATTAAAATGTCAATGGTTTGCCAACAGCACTACTAGTGAAAGGGTTAATGCAATGTTCAGGGGAAAGAAAAAAAAAAAGAAAAAGAAAAGAAAAGTAAAAAATATTGGTGGGTTTTGAGTGTGTAACACATGCACCCATTGCTGTTTCTATAATGCGTGCAATGCGTGCGGTGCACCCAGGCCCCTGGGTCTGGGGGAGGGAGGGGGAAGAGGGGCAAACAGCACACACTGCCCCTTTTTAAAAAATTACCTTTTCAGAGTCCTGCGTCGGGCGCTGCAATCGCGGTGGAAATCACTGCCAAAATGGCCGCCGCGCATGCACGGTAGGCAAATTGGTCTCTGGATCATGACAGGCACCATGTTTCCGGAGACCTGCGCATGCGCAGAAGACTCCGGCACAATGCTGGAGTCTACAGTGCCGTACAGAGGAGGGGGCCCACCCGGAGGTGCACACAGGCCCCCTCCTCTGTTGAAATGCCCCTGCATGCACCTCTCTGTTCAAGGTTTGGAGAGAGGTCTATCAGTGTGGTACTTTGACCCATATGTGCTATGAGAAAATCATGTTCTGTTCCTAACTGTATATGTTCCCTAGTGTCCCTAGAGGATGCGGTCAAAATACTGGATCGGGATTCCAAACAATCAGATACGAGGATTATCTATACACTATTATACTGGCTACGTCTATTGTGTGTTATTACAGTTTATTGCAACAAATCAGTAAATCTTCTAATAATTCGATGAGGGCGAGACACTCTTGTTGATTCTGTAACAAATAAATGCCCCCTTCAACATCCAGCATGGGTGTAACTATAGGGGTTGCATCTCACATACTACAGTTCTTGAGCATTGAGCTCAGAGTAGGGATGGACATCAGAAGCCCATCATCGAATGGTGGATGGGCTTCCGCCATCGACTGTTCAGATGTGATGGTAGTTAACCATCATATTAAAAGCATTCGATGGTAAATCCATTGCAATGTTTGCAAATGAGCAATTTTCTTAGTTCGCGCATGCGCAATAGGCCGCACTGTTACTTAATAGGGGAGGGCAAGAGGTGGGACTGTGGGCAGGCTAGGTGTGGGACTGAGGGTGGGGCCCAGACCAGAGACAGGCTATTACAACAGGAGGCAGAGCGGCTGCAGCACTGGACACAGCCACCGTTATAGTAACCTAAGTGATGCCGCTGCCAATTATCTTAATGACACCACAGACATGGAGTAGAGTTACACAGCCAGGCTCCTAATCGCTGCTGCTGCAGTGGCAGGAGCTGTGCTCTGATAGGCTCTCAGTGTCAGAGAGCCAATCACGGTAAGTAATCTGCTCTGTTGCCTATCAGCTGCCTGGGAGAGGGGAGGACCAGAGCGCGTCACGTCAGAGGCACAGAGACAACCTCCAATAGGTCACCAAGATGTTCCCCTGATGCAGGGAACAGCAGCAATAAAGGAGTAGAGGCAGCACAGCTTTCAGAGTTTAAGTAAACTAACCATCAGAACACCATCAAATTCTTACCATTCGATGGTGGCAAACATAAGAATACAGCCATCGAATGGTAAAAACACTATCACAACCAAAAACACAGATGGTTGCTAACCATCACAATTCGATGTCCATCCCTAGCTCAGAGATTAGGACTGCCCCAGAAAGGGACAGTGTGCCTGAATTAAGAAGATCTCCACTCAAAATGGAATGCCCTGCATTTGGACGCATCTCCCTCAGGTAGGAGCTGGTTGGTCCTCATCCCCTGTCTGGCAGGGGGCGAGGGTCAGATGTATTAAGCCTGGAGAAGTGATAAAAGAAGTGATAAGTGGAAGGTTATAACCCACCAGCCAATCAGCTCCTGTCATTTTTCAAATCAGTAATGATAGGTGGAAGGTGATCACGCACCAGCCAATCACTGCTTTATCACTTCTCCAGGCTCAATACATCTGCTACATTCAATGTGTACTGGCAGCACTACAATGTGGCACATTGTGAACTGGTGTAAATATGTGGCAGAATATAAACTGGTGGAACTGTGTGGTATAATGTGAACTAGGGCACTTCTAAGGGGCATAAAATAAACTGGAGGACTACTAAGGAGCATAGACATAGTGCCCTATTATTGTATATTGCATAAAATGAAATAAGGCTATATTATGGGTAGGAAGGCCAATCCCAGGATCGTGATCGGCGGGATCCCGTGATTGTAAGCTCCAATCCTGGGGATTGAGGGATCAGCATTAAGTGTCCTCAGACGCTGCACGGCTTCCGCCTCCCCAGCGCAGCGTGAGAGGTCATCCTGCGCCATCACACGCGGCTGGGAGCGAGCAGATGAAGTGGCCCACCCGCCCCCGGTGTATGGAGAGTTGTGTGCAGGGTGGGGCGAGGGGGGTGGCCACACAGGGAACCTCCAATACCAAGATGGACCATTTTTCAATCCCGATACCCGGTATTGAGAAAATGGCCCGGGATTGGCCTCCCTAATCATGGGGCATAAAATGAACAACCACTGCGGAGAGAGGTGTGTCTAGAGGCAATGGGAGGGGCCCCTTCAAAATGTTGCTAAGGAGCCCACAAAGTTCTAGTTATGCTTCCACACTCCGGGCACATGAGGGTAAGAGTCTCTCCCTGTCAAGTTGAATCAGTGTGAGACAATGAGCTGAAGCTAATCACTGTGGTCTCCAGTTGGCATCATATATAATATAAAAGTCACCCATCCGCAGATATCAATACCAACCTCTGAGAGACTGACAGATAAAGGAGTTTACATAATACTAGTGTTTGCAAGTGGCTTCGCTCACGTTGATGTCTGTTATTGCACAGCAGAACTAATTTTACATAGACAGTAGTGCCATCTAATATTGTGATGTATATTTTATAATTGTACACATTCATCACCAAATTCCTTTGTAAACAATATTTGCAGTTTTTTCTTCAGGGATTAACACAAAAAGACACTTGGTGCAACCAACTCATTAGCAAGTTACGTATCGCTGGGAGAAGCAGCTGGTCCTGAGATCTAGGTCTGCAGCCCTGATAGTTTGCGCAGAGTGTCAAATGTCTGTTTTTTCCTGGATTGATCCTCTTCCCTGATGTCACATTGAAATCATACATACCTCAGTTTCCTTCCAGGTCACTAAGCTACACAATAGTGAAAACTCAGAAGTATATTGCCGAGAAGAAATGACTGTGTATAGACACAACCCTTTACAGTTCTATTATAAGTAAAGCTTCATACACAGGTACAGTACCGTTCATCTTCTCTTTTCATGCAATACAAGCCCCTATACAAAACATTACAAGTTATTTGTATATTCTTTGATATAATATTTTATATTAAGTATAAAGAGGTGTAATCATTATACTTCCATTAGTGAAATTATGTACAGATAATGGTCGGGGTGCACTAAGAAGGATGAATACATTCCGCCACACACATCGCATCGGCTATGCAGTGGAACTAAAGCGTATACGAGATTAGTACCGCAATGGACAGCTCTTCCGATAAGAGGTTACCTTTGCTATGAGCCCTGGTCACTGGACTTCCAGGTATCGGCCCTGGAAGTCAGTCTGCTCATGGTGACGGGGCAGCCGCAGGGGATACACCGTGCAGTAAGAAGCCCATAGGCTTCTACAGGGTAACGTCAGCTTTTGCTGGTATTTCCTTCCGCACCGAAGCCCAAGGATAGAGGGCTTAGGGGGTCATTCCAACACGATTGCACGCTGCGCTTCTTCGCAGCCATGCGATCGGGTCGGAACTGCGCGTGCACGGCAGGCGCATCGTTGCCAGGCAGCGACGCCGCTAACGAAGAAAGCAGTCGCAACGGCGGCCGCAAGAAGATTGATAGGAGGAAGGCGGAACCGGGCGTCAACTCACCGTTTTCTGGGCATGGAGATCCAAACACAGGCGTGTCCAGGCGTTTGGAGGGTGGATGTCGGACGTCAATTCCGGGACCTGCAACGCTGGATTGATCGCACAGGGTAAGTTTTTCTACACAAAACTTTTTTGCATAGCAGGGCTGCACAAGCGATAGCAGCCTTGCTATGCAAAAATCCACTCCCCCATAGGCGGCATCTAGTTGATCGCACGGGCTGCAAAAAGTTGCTCAGAATGAACCCCTTAGTACATATGGAAATACATTAAAAACCCAGAAAATGGGGTTTTCTACTGCATTCTGCCATTAGTGCAGCCTGCAAACTCCCTGCACTGTTTAGATGCCATGGACATAGCATCTATTCAGCAATCACCTTCTGCTTTGCTCAATAGAGGTGAACAAAGGCTCCTCCATTATCCCTCTCATCCACAGGACAGGGCCCTAATAGCAGGACTGTTCCGCTGAATTGTGACAGTGTGCAGGTATGGTTAAGACATTACCTAAAGATTGACCGCTATGTTTAACAATTTGCCTTGAATGTTCACAGGGTAGTTGTGGTTAGAGAGACTTTGGCTTCAGTTTAAAATATAAAAGTTGGACTTTCATTGAAACAAAGTGCCACCCACACTTTTTAGCAGGTCTAAATATTTGCATATGAAGATCCAATGCCCCTTTGTCTTAAACACAAATGTTACCATAATCAACTTTACTGTAGTGTAAACCAATCAGGTTTGTGTGTCTACAATATCATCAGGAACCAAAGATCACCACATACCTTTGCCAGTTACATCGTCATTTGACTGTTTACTTGAACAGAGTGCAATCTCCAAATCTTCAATCCTTCGATCCCTCTCCTGCAGACATACAGTGAAGTTAGAGTTTAGCATCCCCAGTTTCATTGACATAGATACAGTCTATAATGTGTCAAAGCCATTAAAGTCAAAAACAGGCATTCAGTAACAACCATATGAATAGATCCTATTGATGATCAAAGATCCCAGATTTTAAAGGTTAACAAATTTTTTTTTAATGTATTCTATATAATTAATAATAATAATAATAATAATAATAAATACACCATGGTAAATGCTATTAAAAAAATCTAGTATATAAACTATATTCGGTGCACTTTTTTTTTTTAAGTTCAATAATTTATTGTTTTTTGCATTTTATGTAAAACACATATACAAGTACAATCAAAAGAAAAAATAAAATAAAACTGCTACAAGAGAAACAATTTGTGTGGTCTTTGATGAGAACAGAACGTATTCATGGTTTTCACATTGTAGATAATAGTTATAGTACATATACATCCAGTATCAGGTTATGTTTACCCCAGTTGTCATAAATATGTCCTCACGACAGTAGGTTATGCAATACGAAGCTAACTCTACAGTCAACCACATAAAATAGATTGAGTAAGCTAAATTGAGTTACATGCACTGGGTTACTTGGTGTGCGGTGAATCCAGCCACCTATCCCAAATATCAGAGCCGGCCCTAACCAATATGATGCCCTAGGCAAGATTTTGGCTGGTGCCCCCTAGCACCACCGCGCTGATTCCTCCTCTGACCTTGTACCCCCTATATTTTAAATAGGAACAGTTTGCACATTTGGCGCACAGCCCAAAAAGGGGTGTGTTGTTGCTGGCAAGGGGCATGGCCACGCAATAACCCCAATTCCAATTACGCCACACAGTACTGCAACTTTATTACATATGACCATGCAATAGTGTCCATAATTCATATTACATCACACAGTAGTATCACTGTACCTTATAAACGTTACTCCTCACAGTAGAGCCCCTTATTCACATTACATCACACTGAATTGCTCCTTATTCACATTACACCACACCCTATTGCTCTTTATTCACATTAGACAACACAGTAGTGTCCTTTCTATACGCAACGCCACATAGTAGAGCACCTTATATGCATAATGCCACACATTAGTAATGCATTTACACACATTCCACACAGTAATGCCCCTTACATATATGAGACACCTTATTAATGTCCTTATAAACATAATGCACCTTACACATTATGACAACCTTTATTAATGCCCCTTACACATATGCCGCACATTATTAATGCCCTTATACACATAATGACACACGTAGTGCCCCCTACACATTTGCTGCACATTATTAGTGCCCCTATACACATAATGACACACATACAGTAGTACCCTGTTACACATATGCCGCACATTATTAATGCCCTTATACCCATAATGACACACATAGTGCCCCTTACACATATGTTGCACATTATTAATGCATTTTTACATGACACATATAATGCTCCTTACACATATTCCGAACACTACTGCACAACCAACCTACTCACATGCACACAGCACTCCCACTGCCACTAACACTGTGACCTCTGCCTCTGCTTGGATACAGATGTGTCCTCATAAATCTTGCATCAATGCTAACGTCGGGCACCTTTTTTATGAAAATGCATCTTATTTGCATTGCTATGTGGCTAGGATGCACAAGCAGCTTCTGCTGATTAAACTGATATGCAGCATGCCAATATACTATGTGAGACTGTGGCTGTATCTGCATATGAAATGCTACACACAGAATATAGGCATGCCGCATATCATTTTAATCAGCAGAAGCTGCTGATGCCCCTGGGCATATAAAATGCCCTAGGCAATTGCCTAGTTTGCCTATGCCTATGGCCGGCTCTGCCAAATATTATGAAACTTCTGCACCACATTCCTTGACAAATATACTTCTCGTGCAGGATTGTACCATTGACCAGCGATTTCCATGTTGCCAGCGCGGGGCCGTCAGGGGCCAGCCAGGTTCTGGCAATACAAACCTTGGCAATAGAACGGATTATAAACATAATGCCTAGCACATTTGTCTAGGTGCTCTTCATTAATTGATAGTGTACAGACAGGTGGAGTGAGTACATTTCTGGGTATACCTGTGGTCACTATAATATCAATAACTGCAGACCCAAAACCAGGATGTTAGGGCAAGTCCATAACATATGCCAGAAAGTTCCCTCTCCCAGGGTGCACTTGGGACAAGTAGTATCTGCCCGTCCCCCAAAGCAAAAGAGCTTTACCAGGGTCATGTATACCCTTTGGCCCTCATTCCGAGTTGTTCGCTCGCTAGCTGCTTTTAGCAGCATTGCACACGCTAAGCTGCCGCCCTCTGGGAGTGAATCTTAGCTTAGCAGAATTGCGAACAAAAGATTCTCAAAATTGCGAATAGAAATTTCTTAGCAGTTTCTGAGTAGCTCGACACTTACTCTGCCACTGCGATCAGTTCAGTCAGTTTCGTTCCTGGTTTGACGTCACAAACACACCCAGCGTTCACCCAGAGACTCCCCCGTTTCTCCAGCCACTCCCGCGTTTTTTCCAGAAACGGCAGCGTTTTTTCACACACACCCATAAAACGGCCAGTTTCCGCCCAGAAACACCCACTTCCTGTCAATCACACTCCGATCACCAGAACGAAGAAAATTCCTCGTAATGCCGTGAGTAAAATACCTAACTGTTGAGTAAAATAACTAAGCACATGCGCTCTGCGAACATTGCGCATGCGCAGTAAGCAACTAATCGCTAAATAGAGAAAATCGGCAACGAGCGAACAACTCGGAATGAGGGCCTATGTACCAAAAAGACTGGGATCCTCACCGAGTTAGTAGCATATCATATATTGCCTAGTGCCACCTGCCAATCATTTTCTGTAATATCACCCAAATCCGACACCCATAGTGAGTGAAGATTTGGTAAAGTATTTTGAAATGCTGTAAGCATATCTGCATAGATTAGAGATATTTGGCGTCTAGGCTCCATTTTGCGCAGTAAGGTTTTAGTTAATGAGTCCTGTAGGACCAAATCAATCCCCTCAAACTACTTGGTAAGGGCGTGGCGAAGCTGAAGGTATCTAAAAAAAAAAAAAACACGCGCACACACACACGCGCACCCCCCCCCCAAAAAAAAAAAAGGTATGCGTTAGGGAGGGCGAATTTGAATTTTAGTTACTGGAATGATTTAAGACCATCAGCATTGTAGAGATGCCCAAGCGTCGTCACTCCCTTTGCACCCCAAAACTTCCCTGATCTGCAGCCCAGCTACCTCTGGAAGTTTACAAGAATTAAGTAGTGGAATTTCTGGTTCCCAACTCTAGCTCTCAAACAATTTCTCACCTTGTCTCCATTATAGCACTGCCTGTTTGATAATTGGAGGCCATCTGCGGGATAAATCCCCATTAAGTAACAGCTGTAGAGGTGTATGACCAGGTGATACCTGGTCAAACAATATATAAAAAGGTAACTCATCAGTACCACTATTGTGTATCCACGATGATACATGAGCCAATTGTGCCGCTAGAGAATATAGCTGAAAGCTAGGGAGGGCCATGCCACCATCAGATTTTGTTCTGATTAATGTGACTAATTTTAATCTAGGTCTCTTGCTAGTCCACAATAAGGAGGAAAGAAAAAGAGTCTATCAATTTAAATAATTTTTGCGGAATATATATTAGTGAGTGCTGAAATATGTACAAAAAGTTTGGTTGCAGGATCATTTTGACTAGATTCACTCGATCCATGAGGGTCAATGTTAACCTCCCCCATTGGAAGATGCATGATTTCAGGTATGTTACTTGTGGTGCAATGTTAAAAGGTATGTAGCTATCTGGATCATTGGTGATCCAAATACCTAGGTACTTGAATGAGTCCACTCATCGTAGCGGGAAAGAGATAATTGGAAGTAGGGGGCACACTCCCCAAAGAAGGAGGAGGCAAGATTTATCCCAATTTATCTTGAGGCCCGAAAAACGTACCAAATTTAAAAATCGATAATTATCAATGCCTCCGGTAACAAAATCTCATACCCATTAACAAACAGTAATATACTGTTTGTTATACTGTATACTGTCAAAGTAGCAGATATTTTTCTGTACCCTTCCCCAGATTTATGCCTCGAGACAATACCGTCTCTGAGGTCCACAAACAATTCCTTTGACTTCATGCTTGGTTTGTGCTCAGACATGTACTGTCAAGTGTGGGACCTTACAGACAGGTATGTGCCTTTCAAAATCATGTCCAATCAAATTAATTTACCACAGGTGGACTCCAATTAAGCTGTAGGAACATCTCAAGGATGATCAATAGAAACAGGATGCACCTGAAATCAATTTTGAGCTTCATTGCCAAGGCTGTGAATACTTATGTACATGTGATTTTATTTTTTATTTTTAATAACTTTGCATCAACCTAAAAAAAATAAAATAAAAAATAATAATCATGTAGTCATTATGGGGTAGGGTGTAGAATTTTGAGGGGAAACATGAATTTATTCCATTTTGGAATAAGGCTGCACATAAAAATGTGGAAAAAGTGAAGCGCTGTGAATACTTTCCAGCTGCACTGTATCATCTGTCCTTCCTTTGTTCCAGTTGAAGGCCTTGGATATCAGAGCTACAGTAGCTCTAATCCTGCATGCCAGAGGCTCAATGGCTAAGCCGAAGAGAACAGGCGAGAGGGTACATCCCTGTTGCTCACCTTTCTGAAGTGGGAAAAGCAGGGAGACAAAACCATTGACAGGTACCCTAGCTAATGGTGCAGAGTATAATAAATTGAATCCAACAAATAAAACCTGGGCCAATACCAAAAGACTCCATGGCCTCCCACAGGGAAACCCACTCCACAGAGTCAAAAGCTTTATCAGCATCCAGTGAGACTTTAACCCAGAGGTTCTCAAACTCGGTCCTCGGGGGCACACACAGTGCATGTTTTGCAGGTAACCCAGCAGGTGCACAGGTGTATTAATTACTCACTGACACATTTTAAAAAGTCCACAGGTGGAGCTAATTATTTCACTTGCGATTCTGTGAGGAGACCTACAAAACATGCACTGTGTGTGCCCCCGGAGGACCGAGTTTGAGAACCTCTGCTTTAACCGAAGTGGAAGCACCCCCATGGGAGGCCTGCAGCTGGAAAAAACCCCACCTAAGATTCATCATTGTGGCTTTCCCTGGCATGAAACCAGTTTAATCCGCATGGATAATCTGGTCAATTACTTGGTTCATTCTAGAAACTTATACCTTGGCAAAGATTTTCACATCTGTTGCCAATAAGGAAACTGGTCTCTACGATTCAACGTATCTGAGATCCTTATTGGATTTTGGGAGAACTATAATCAACGCTTCGGCAATAGAGCGGGGAAGGGACCCACTCTTGTATATCTGATTGAACACCTCCAGCAGTTTAGGCACATATAAATTCACTATGTTTCCTATACAGCTCCAGGGGTATCCCATCTAGACGGTGTCCTCCCACCGGGAAATTTGCTGATGGCCTGACTAATTTCCTCCAAACTAATAGGCTCATCCAGCATTAATCTCACCTCTGTAGTCAGGGTTGGAAGCCCCAACTCTGCAAGATATGACCTGATCTCAGGTAGTGAGCGTGTCTGCCGAGAACTGTACAATCGCTGATAGTATTGTAGAAATTTAGTGGCAATTTCAGGTCTATGGATAACAGTCCCCGCTCAATAATTTCAGCCACCGTTACCTTGGACCGCTTCACCCTGGCCAGGTAGCTACCCGGCCTATCCGGTTGCGTAACTAAAGTGATCCGCAAATTAACGGATAAGGCACACTACAAATTAACAGCTCCGCCATGCCCCCTGCGCAGCAAGCCATGCGGCTCTGGATTCATCAGAGCCATCAGCCAAGTAGGCCTCCTCTAGAGACAGACAGGAGTTTTCCAGATCCATTTCTTTAGTTTTATAAAAAGCATTTAGGTTAGCAACTCTTAGTGTACCTCTGAAAAGGGATGTAAAAGCATCCCAAAGCACCCCAGGAGAAGCCGTGTCTTTGTTATGTCAAAGAATTCCTGCCAAGCTGCCTCTAGCTCTGACCCAGCTCCCATGCATGAAAGCCAAAACATATTTAATTTCCAATATGTACATCCACGTTGACCCCCTAAATTCATGGAAAACAAAAAGGGGAGTGAGATCAG
Organism: Pseudophryne corroboree; assembly: GCF_028390025.1. Lineage (NCBI taxonomy): Eukaryota > Metazoa > Chordata > Amphibia > Anura > Myobatrachidae > Pseudophryne > Pseudophryne corroboree. The sequence goes on from NC_086448.1 coordinate 673,817,818, forward strand.
ATATTCCCCTGGTTTCATATTCTATAGATTGTATTCTAGGCAGGAGGTCCCTGGTGGCAAGGGCCAGATCTATCCAGGAGAATGATGAGTATGGAGGCTGAA